>NC_051228.1:7348054-7415554 GCF_015220715.1 Pygocentrus nattereri
TGGGGGGTATTTCACAAAGCAGGATTTTACAGTTTAGCCAGATAACATTTAAATCCAAATTCAAGCCTGTTCAGTAGGAATAGGTCTGAGGGACGTTCTTACTGAACAGCCCTCAACGTTTATCTTGGGTGATCTGGCCAGTGGAGAAAAAAATCTTAATCAACCTGTCATTCATTTGTACCAATACTTATGAATACTCATCCATTGGAGATTGGAGGCGTCAACACATCAAATGACTAGGGATGTAACAGTGGATCTGGGCAGTGTGTCACAATATTTGTATACATTTTTTTTATGATACACAACGTTTACATTTTTTTTCTAGTCATCTGATGAGTTCTAACAGATAAAGTATTGCCACATTTTGCAAACAAATACACCCCTTCCTTCAGTGCTCCCTCAGAAGCTCAACCCCCCCCCCAAATTCATGTCCATGCATTGACAAATGACACTGGGGTGACAGTCTTTTTTTTCTCTGTGGCCATAAACCCCTTGCAAATGTTTTATGGACAAATACCGTAATATAATGCTGGAGCTAATGGCCACACGGCAAGTAATGTAAATAACGTTGCCTAGCATGTAGGCAATGGTGGACAGTAACTAAGTAAATGTACTGAAGTACATCGTGTATCTGTACTGAACTTTTTCCATGTTGGGCAACTTTTTACTTGCACTCCACTACATTTCAGAGTCAGATATCTTAAACTACATTTTGAGAAATCTGTCGTTCCTTTTGGTTTCTGTGTGTATAAAAACATGTCAAAACGAAAGAAGCGCAAAGCCAGAGCACCAATCAGGGCCCAGCGGTCACTTTGTTTAGAGCTGGTTTTGACCTGTTGGTCATACCGACCCAGTGCAGCACGCGGTTCAACGTCAGCGCAGCAGCGTAAAACTTTGGGAGAGTCTGTTCAACATAAATGATGAACTAACCTAACTTTGTGTAAATAGAGCTCAATATAGAAATATGTCCACATATGCAGTCGAGACTGACGTGGCTTTTTTCTGAATTTCTACAAACACCAGTTCATTTTATAGTAAATGAGTTTGGGCTGGTTTATGTTTATGAACAGACGCCTACAGATCAACATAGTAAAGGAGCTCATCTGTGATCCTGAGTTTAAAGCCAGTTTTTATTCAACTTAAACTTGGAACTAAGTTGTAAATAAATCTGAAACTGAAACTTTGCTTGTGTGTAAAAAGTGATTTCAGAGCCACTCGGTTCTCCCTGATGGAAACTGTTTACCTTCAGTGTTTTGTGCTTCTGATCATTTTAATAGACGTCAGCGTCACTAATTAATGACGTTCTATTAAAAGACTGGTTTACCAAGAGAGACGCTGGAGGACTTTCACCTGAAATGAGTTCATGAAGCCAGTCTGGTTATAAAAATGATATCAGAGCCAGAATTACTCTTTTAGTACTTTTACTTTATACTTAAGTACATTTGAAGGCAAATACTTTAGTACTTTTACTCAAGTGGAGGTCTAAAGGGAGGAACTTCTCCTTTTACTGGAGGAATATTTTACCTTGGGTGTCTCTACTTTAACTCAAGTGCATTATTTGTGTACTTTGTCCATCACTGCATATGGGTTAGCAAACATTAGCAAAAAGGGCACAACAATACTGACCAATTGGTTCTGTGATACAGCAAAAACAAGTTAATGTTACCTACCTGTCAAGCAGGAACGGCCTCCTCATCCGTTTTCATACCTTTCAACTCTCTATGAAGCTGATGTCGGCTTTGTTTTCACCAGCTTCTTGCTCAGATTATGCGTTCCACCTTAAATGGTCCACCAGTTGCATTCCGGTGCCTCGGCTCGTTGTTCCGTTTTCCGTTCCGCCTTAAGTGCTTATATTCTGGCACCTTAGCTTCTTGTTTGAATTTTCCTGTTCCAGCTTAAATAGTGCAGCAGTTACATGCACATAGAACTGCTGCTCAGTTTAAGGTGGAACGAGAAAATAGGAATAGGAGCCTCATCACCTTTTGTAGAACACACTCTTGCCTGATCTAAGGCCTTCTTTCCCAACCTTTGTTCTTCAGATGTTCAGCACGTAGCCCCCATTACCTTTCCCCCTGTCCTGTGCATGAGCATGAATTTCCTCTGTTGCTGATTGGCTGGAATAGTGTTGTGTCCTTCGGAGAATGAGAGCTGTGTAAGAGCACCGGATTTTTTGCCAGCACACACAGAGAACAGGAGTGCTAGTGGACCATAAAGAGACATTCGCTGAATTTGACAGTGTTTGGGGTTGAAATCGTATGCTGCAGCTTTAAAAATGCTCTTGATATTCAACATTTCACACACTGAGAATTAAACGGGACTAATTATGCTCTTTTTTTAAATCAAACTTGCAGGTGGGAAGGGATTTTTAAATACTGTCGATATCCACGATCTGCTCAGATACACGTTTTATGACATTGTGATGTAAATTATCATGATAATTATAAATATTATTATTATATTGCCCAGCTCTGTGCATCAATACAATGTATGGTATTGCATCAGTGTACTGCAGCGTGTCATTCTGACGCTGTATAGCGCCATTCAGCCATTGTGTTAACCTTCAAAAAAGTTAGTGTTAACCTTCAGCCATTGTGTTAACTTGGGCTAACATTAGCCTGTGGCTAGGGTTTTAGATCAGGACACTAAAAAGCTCAGCTTTTGTCTGTACCGTTGTTAGTTTGTAATGTTAAAGCGCTCTAATAACTGTGTTATGAACCTCACTGAAACACAGATGCTAAAACACAAGCAGCTTATATTCTGTCTTGTTACGTGAAGTCGCCCTAGTTATGCATAACAGTGTAAACCATGTTGGAATGAAAATGGGACAAAATGGAAACGGGAAATTGTTCACGTTGAAGAAAATATACTTCATCAGGCCATCAGTAAAGTCCGGTGGAAGGAGGTGTTGCAAAAGTAGAGCCTATACGTGAGGAAATGCTGTATGAACAGAAAATGGTAACGATAACTTGTTCATTTTCTTGATGTATTGAAATTGAGACACCACTGCATCGTATCGTTACACCCCTACAAATGACACGTTACACCCCCCCCCATATGTATCGTGTTGGATGGCACAACGCCCCAAAAATAAACTCATTTTTGCTTCTTACTGTAAATGTGATGATCAGCTCTGTCGTATTCTTAAAAGGCTTTTTGACTAAAGTGCACCATATTCTGTAGACCAGGTGCCCAGTTCTGGTCCTGGAGGTCTACCACCCTTGAGAGGTCATACCCAACACAACTAGCTCTGATGTTTGGATGACCCTGGAGGCCTTTGTTAACCATATCAGATGTTCTAGAGTTCGGTTGGAGGGTGATAGACCTCCAGGATGAAGATTGAGCACCCAAGCTTTGGATTTTATTGCGGGACTTGACCTAAGCCTGTCTCAAAGACTTCTTTGAAAGTGACAAATTGCTGGACATGATCCTGATGTACATAAGGAAGCATGCTGGTCACTCTTGGTCAGATTTAAGCGTCTTGTTTTAAGTGTGTTATTATTGGTTTATAGGCTTTTGTGTTTTTGTCTTGATCAGAGCGGTTTTAGTTTTGCATGTGTATGGACACATTCTTATAAGCTTATAATACACTTTTAAAGTTTGTAAACATTTTTTACAAACTTCTACGCTTACAAGGCAAACTGTCATTCAGAGTGGTTTGATGTGAACTGCTCTGCTCTAGAGAAACGTACCAAGAATTGTCCAGTGTTGGTAATAGGAACCAGACGTCTGAGGAGCTTAATGCCTCTAAATGGTACTTCACAGAAAGTTTCTAACAAAGTGTCTGATGCCTAAATCATAGCTTTACAGTAGTTTCGACATAATGTTTAGTCATAACACAAATGATTAAAATACATTGCATAGGTTCTTCCTTAAGGATGCTGTGGCCAAGCTGTGGACACCATGTTGTACAGGCAGTCACAGCCACCCTGCTTTAACTAATTGTGGCCTTTGCTTTCTCATTGACTTGCACTTAGTTACTTGGGCTGCAGTGAAGTGAATGTTTGAACATTTCATTTTCCAGTGGCAGCCTGTTGGATGCAGTGAAGATGAGGGAAATGTGTGGTGATCTTCAGGTCTTAAGACTGTGTGGAGGAGTGCTGTCAGGGTAGATGGCAGTAATGGTGATAATATACTTAGTGCTGGGTGGTATTGATAAAGTTCATTCATGGTACTTTATAACATGTAAAGTAATGGCTCACTGAAAATACAGCTTCACCCATTAAATGTAGTTATGTTACAACTGAAGTCTGGGGGGAGGAACATGTCTGAAACCCCTCTTTCTACCAAACTTCACATCCTCACCTTTCGTTCAAGTGATGACGTGTCCGCAGTCCCCATCTCCTCCTTGTTCCATCAGCCCTACTGCAGCAACTACTCTTGTAAACTGTTGTAACTATCGTGAGTTCATCAGATATTTATAATCTTAATCTTTTGAACTTTTCTTTCAAAACGGTCTGAAGTTTCAAAGTGACCAGCAAACATACATTGCAGTTAACTGTCTGGTCTTGGGTCCCTCATGTAAAGTGCACAAAATAGGACTTAAAACTGTAGTTATGATGCTCGTTATCTAGCATTTTCACTAACAATACAATTTCAGATTGTAGTGGGACACCAAACCAGTGTAGACAATATGTTCAAAGTGAAACTAAAATGTGGGTTGGCTTGGACCAAATTCAGGCGCTGTGTGTGTGTGTGTGTGTGTGTGTGTGTATATTTGTATATTTGTATATATATATATATTTTATAAGACCCTTCGCATTGAATACTGCTTCAATTTTGGAAAGCTTTTGGTGGAAGTAGTCAACCTGTTTTGATTATATTGTTTAGATATTTCAGTTTGGCCAGAATAAATAATGTTTGTCTGTTTCTGAAGTTAATATGAATAAATGACTTAAAGAAGTATAAGCAACAAAAGAGGTTTGCTGTGATTTAATGCCACCTGTATACTAGTTTGCAAACAAGTGAACAACTACACACATTCATTTGCTTCCCTACTAAGCTTTAACAAATGTTTAAACCACCATATTTGCATAAACCTGTAAACCATAATGATTTCCATCTCTCTTATCAGACTCTGGGCATTCTGTGTCACAGGTTTGAGCTTCCTCAGTGTTTAACTGGGCTAAGTAGCGTTAGCATCGGAACTGGACCACGGAATGCGTGTAAAAGTTGCTGGACGGCCGAGGACTGGATTGACCTTCGTGTGACTGTATTAGACGTTAGACCTTGCCAGGGCGTGGCTCATTAAACTTTAATGAAAGTGTAAGACAGATTAGAACCACGTCTTAATGCTAAGTCTGGTCTTAAGCTGCGGATAATCACAAAATAGGATTTTGTTCAGTTGGCTTAACTCAGCGGAAACCAGCGCATGTATGTTTGACACCCTAACTTCTTAGTTGCTTTCACGTTTCCAGGACGTGTGTGTGTGTGTGTGTGTGTGTGTGTGTGTGTGTGTGTGTGTGTGTGTGAATGGAGATGGAAGTGCTGGCAGTCCGGTTAAAAGGTTTATGCAAACAAGGAGGTTTAAACATTTGTTAAAACTTAGTAGGGATGGAAATGAATGTCCATAGTTGTTTACTAGTTTGAAACTAATGGCCAGGTAATGTTAATGAATGGGGGGGGGGGGGGGGGGGGTCTGGTTCCATTGACTTACATTAAAAGTAAAGTATGTTTTTTCGTTCTCCTGTAAAGTTACTGTTTTGGAGATACAAGATTTTGTTCCAACAACAAACGTATGTAAGCATCGTTTCATTCTGCTCTGTAAGGGTGTGGCGACCCACTGGGCCCTGATGGTGGCTGCTCGCTCCTTGCCCTCATGCCTCTCGTGGCTGGCCTGGTCATCCTCCTCCCACCGTCACTCATGTCCCTCAGCAGAGCTCAGGCTCTGTGCTCCGTCCCAAACCCACTCGCGGACTCTCCCCCCACCGTCCTCACCAGGGTTCATTGCCGCTCTGTGTTTGGGCCTCACCAAAAAGGATCAGTGCCCAGCCGATATGTTGGTTGGCTGTTCATATCAGTTTTATTGCTATTGTGGGTGACAAACGTTTCTCTTAAGGCAGGGGTGCACGACTCCGCTCCTGGAGGGCCAGTGTCCAGCACAGTTTGGAGGTTTCCGTACTCAAACACACACACTAAAACTGGCTATTAACATGTTAGTAATCAGGTGTGTCAAAGGAGGCAAATCACCAAGCTGTGTTGGACACCAGCCCTCCGTGACCGAGTTGTGCTCCCTGGTCTTAAGGTATTGATTTTTTTGGAACCTTTATTCCGGTGCTGTGCGAACAGTGCAAAATATGCCGCAGCTGTTTAGTTGGTATAATTCAGCGGCCCCTCATCTTTCACTGTGTGGTCAGTTGTGGTTTGAGGTCACATTAATGATATTTCAGTTTGATTTTGAGGGACTGAACACTAGAAAGGATATAAATGGAACAGTTAACCTTTAAGCTAGTATGGGCACCTTCCAGCGCTTCTGTTTTTCATCCAGCACTGCCTGTGTCCAGAGAACAGAGAAGCCGCTGCATGCTTCTATGCACACACACAACATGTTTATCAATACATGGTTAGGTTTGTTACTTTATTTTACAAAACTAGTTTAACAGTGAAAGTGTGTGTCAGAGTAATAATAAACCGGTGTTTATAGTTTTTCTTAAAAATCTAAAATGATTTTATTAAAAAATAACCGTTCAGGTTTAGGAATCGAGTCAATTGAGAAGCGACAGTTATGTCAGATACGGACAAAAGTATTGGGACATGTACATATTACATCTAAAGGAGCTTCTATGACACCCATTCTAAATCCATAGGCATTGATATGGAGTTGGTCCTGCCTTTGCAGCTATAACAGCTTCCACTTTTCAGGGAAGCTTTTGCAAGATGTTGGAGTGTCTGTGGGGAATTTTTGGCCATTCATCCAAAAGAGCATTTCTGAGGTCAGACGCTGATGTTGGCCGAGAGACCTGGCTCTCAGTCTCCATTGTAGTTCATCCCAAAGGTGTTTGATGGGGTTGAGGTCAGCCAGGCCTTTATGGACCTTGCTTTGTGCACTGGGGCTCAGGCACGTTGGAATAGACACTTGTCATTGTGCTTGGTGATGTAAGGCTTTCATGCAGCTGCTCGGCCATGGAGACTCATGTCATGAAGCTCCCGGCGCACACTTTTTGGGCTGATGGTGATGCCCGAGGAGGTTTGCATCTCTGCAGTTATTAGGTCAACAGCGTTGGTGACTTTTAGCACTCGGCCACACGCTCTGTAATTTAGTGGCTGAGTTGTTGTGGTTCCTAAACCCTTCCACTTATTAATAATACCACTCGCAGTTGATTACAGAATAGTTAGGAGGGAGGAAATTTTACAGTCTGACTTTTTGCAACTTTGGCGTCCTATTACAGTACCTAGCCTAGAAGTTGTAGCGCTGGTATTAATATGAAGTTGAGTTTCCTGAAGGCACTTGTTGTCATTTTGCTAGTCCTCTTAGCAAAATGTAAATCTCTGTTTTCCAAGATTGTTGCTTGATTCTCTGCACAGTAGTGTTTTCACAATACTGAAAACTTCAACTTCGATTTCAACTTCTTAATCGGTCAGGACCCCCATGGACCCTCACAGAGCAGGTACTATTTGGGTGGTGGATCATTCTCAGCACTGCAGTAACACTGATGTGGTGGTAATGTGTTAGTGTGTGTTGTGCTGGGACGAGTGGATCAGACACGGCAGTGCTGCTGGAGTTTGTAAACACCTCAGTGTCACTGCTGGACTGAGAATAGTCCACCAACCAAAAATATCCAGCCAACAGCGTCCTGTGACCACCGATGTAGGACTAGAGGATGACCAACACACACTGTGCAACAGATGAGCTGTCGTCTCTGACTTTACATCTACAAGGTGGACTGACAAGGTAGGTGTGTCTAATAGAGTGGACAATGAGTGGACACAGTGTTTAAAAACTCCAGCACCACTGTTGTGTCTGATCCACTCGTACCAGCACAACACATACTAACACACCACCACCACCACGTCAGTGTCACTGCAGTGCTGAAATCGACCCACCACCCAAATAGTACCTGCTCTGTGAGGGTCCGTGGGGTTCCTGACCACTGAAGAACAGGGTAACAGAGTATCAGAGAAACAGATGGACTACAGTCTGTAACTGTAGAACTACAAAGTGCAGCTATACAGTAAGTGGAGCTGATAAAATGGACAGTGAGCGTAGAAACAAGGAGGTGGTTGTAGTGTTATGCCTGATCGGTGTATGTCTCCTGCTGTTTTCTTTGTCGTCTAGGACTCGTCGCAAAGGCCGGGAACTCGCTCCAGCTTCCATTTTAGCACCACTAGCAAGACGTGGCGGGAAAAGCAGTGCAAGCCAGAAAGCGCATTTGATATGAATAGTATTGCACCTTGCAGAATGTCCCGTATCAATATATCAATATTTCTACCAGCACTACTGCACAGACAGGAACACGACTGATGGTGCAGTCATTTGATTTTATACAGTAAACACTTTATTCCACTTTGTAAGAGCTGTTTAGATCAAATTGCGTTTCTTCTGGTTGACAATTCACACTTTTAAGCCCTTTCGGGGAAACGCAGGAGTATGTAGGTAGATACTGGTCCTTGCCAAAAGGCTGCGTGAAACACTGATGATGAATGTTCTTTTGGTGTTTTGATAAATCAAGGCATTGATGTGATCCAACAAATGTAAATCATTTTGGATAAAATAATGCAGGCCTGTCTTTCATGTCACATCAAGGGTCCAGTTTGGTTTTTAATTCTTTGAAGGTTGTATTGTTGTCACATATGTAGCAACAGGACGGCAGTGTAACAATTTCAGTACAGTAGTGTAATAAAAAGAAAAGATGAGTGTTCAGCACAGTGAAACTGTATCTCCAAAATGCTCCTCGTTCTCTTCCTGGCGTCTCCCGTTGACTGCCTTTCATGGAAGCCGTGGTCACTGATCAGGTGAATCCTGTCAGAGTAAAGTAGGAGGGAAGAGGAACAGGGCAAGGGGTCTTTGCTGTACACACATCCACACTCACATGACTGGACCGTTGTACTGAAGTCACTCAGATTCTAGCCGTCAATATGTTTTGGGGTTTATTTTGTTAGAGGTCTTTGTAAGATGGACAATGGACAGAGTTGAGTTTAAGAACTTTATTTTAATTTGAGCCAAATCAGTCTGTGTAGTGTATATCGCTACTGTTGGATCAAAACCTTGTATCTCAAAAATAGTAATTTACAGGAGAAAGAAAAACATACATTTAATGCAAGTCAATGGAACCAGACATATTTTCATATCATTTTAGGCCATTTCTTTTGGTCCATTCGTGATGAGATTCACACAATTTAAAGAACAGCATTTTCAAATTATGGCAAAAACTAAAAAAACGCCAAAATTGGTGATACAGGGTTTTGTTCTGACAGCAGCGATATAATGACATATAGCATTTTTAATATGCAAAATATTGAAAATCAAGTCTTGAATATGTGTATTGTTCCACCACGACGGCATTATTTTTAGTCATGTCATGCGAGGGGTAGACAATATGTCAAAAATAACAAACATTTTTACAATACACAATGTGCTTAATGGTATATTTAGTTTTTTTATTTCAATTTTAAGTTTTAAGGTTTGTTAACTAACAGTGCCACATTATACAATACTGTCAAAAACAGTACAGTGATTATCCCCCCCCCCCCAACATTTCGCAGCCTTTCTGCATTAAATCCAATACAATTACATTCTGATGAGATCCACGACATGTTCATCAGGTTGTAACATCATGTGATGTAACTTATTATTGGGGAATCGAACCCTGGCGTGCCGCATGGAGTGCAGCATCTTACCTGCTATGCAATGATATCGAACCAATGGTCTTAAACGCTGGAGTTAATGTATAACTGCTAATTCACCCTTTAATCCTGGGGGTTGGCGTCCAGACTGCTGGTCACCATAGCAACGCATATAACAATGCTGCCTAGCTATTAACTAATGAAAAGACAAAGAGAAAGGTTTAAGATGAACATTGAGAATTTGGAGACTTACTTGCGTTTATAAGAACTCACCTGGTTTCCTGAAAACAAAAAGTTGGGAAGTTGGAGTCGTTCACCAGCTTCTTGTTCAAAGTTTCCTGTTACACCTTAAATGGTGCAGCATTTACGTTCTGGCGGAACGGGAAAATTGGAACAAGAAGCTGGTGAATGAAGCGGCTTCAGCCTCGTAAAAAACGGATGTTGAGAGAGATTTTACAATAAACTATAAACTATAAACTTTCCTGCCCGAGATGCGAGAGAAGTGGCTATAGCTGAGCTAAATCTTGAAGCAGAGCAAAGTAAGTCTGCGCTTCTGTTCATTTTTTTAACCTATGCTGGTACATTAGCACATACTGAGACATGTTTACAGCCAAGATGGTAAAATGGACATATTGCAGTATTGTGGGTGTCTAGGTGGTTTGATTTTTGTTGAAATAACCAAATGGCTCTTGCCATTTGGGTTGCCGACCCCTGTCCAAGTGGATTTTCGGAACATTTGTGACGGGCTGAAAATTCATTTTCATTATTTGCTTTCTGAAATCCACTTGACCGTGTGATAGACTTTTCCGTTTGGTATGGATGCTTGTGGCTGGTAGATGTAGAAAGCCCCCTTTTCACTTTCACATTGAAATTTGATGTTTGTGCCTCATATGCTGTGACCTGGAAAACCAAGCTCAGCCGAGTGGGAAGCTTCTGCTCTTTTAAGAGTGCTTCATTAATAACTGGAGATGCCTCGCTCGTGAGTGTCTGGGCTGGATGTGTAAGGTGACCATCAAGCCCCCCCGGCAAAAAAAAAGCCACTGATGTGTTTTTGAGCAGCCCAGTCGAAGGGATCCACTCTTGTCTGGTCTACACTCCGTTCCCCCAGTGGTCTCTGCCAAAGTGCTCACAAGGAAAGGGGCTTGTCTGTGACCTAAAGGGAATTTTGAGCTGCCCCTGTGAAACAAAGTGCCCCTGTGTCTGCTGGCCTGGCATGAATATGGATGTCAACAAGCTGTGTGTGTGAGAAAGAGAGCGGGTTTGCGTGTGTTCCTGTCTTAGATCCTCCGGTCCCGAGATTTTCATTTCCATTTTCTCTTCCCAGAGTTTAGGCGCTTGGCAAGCTGTCGTTCTCTGTTTGGGGTCAGGGAGGTCATCATGTACACTATGAGTTAAAGTTTGGACGCCTCCATTTAGAGAGAACTGTTCTTTATTGTTATCATTTTACCCATTTCTTCACAAATTCTGTCTTTTTCCTGTTTTTTTTTTTTCCAGCTTTGGATTTTCACTCATATCTGTGATACAGTTGGTGTCTATGTACTACATTAAAACAAACAATGAAGTGGCACTTTGCTTTTTCACATGAAATAGCTCCTGAAACATTTTACTGAAATAACATTCAGTAACAGCAGTAAAAGTTAAAGCTATAAGGAATGAACTGATGGTAGGCTGATATTTTTTATTTACATGTATGCCATTGCTGATGCTGATACATAAACACAGGTCTGAATATTTGACCATTCGAATGTTTGGTCGTTGGGTAGGTATTCTGTTTTTAATGTGTGGGTTTGGATATTTGCACCTCAAAATGGGTATATTTTAAAAAAGCAAAAAGAAATTCTCAGGTTCAACATTTGATATGTTGACTTCATTGTTTCATTCTTTGACTTCATTGTCCCAACTTTTTTGGAAACGAGGTTGTAAGTAACCTGATTTTCAGGCTGAAGTGGCAGAATCAGATTTTAATGTGAAACAGATCTTTTTTTTTCCCAGTTTAGGTCTGAGCCAGTTTCATATGTGCTCCTATTAAAGATACATATCCGATTCCTGGCCGTGTGACATTAAAGAGAACGGTCGGGTCAGAACAGCGTTACTGCAGCAGTGCCTAACCTGAATGTAGTGCCAGTGAACTGTGCAGAATTGTCTGAGCCTTTTTCACCTCCTTCTTGCTCGAGTAATGAACAGCTGAGAGCTGCGCAGAGCAGATTAACTTGGTGACGAAGGCTTGTTCTGCTGGTTAGTTTGTTCTTCATGACGAATGTAGTTCATTAGGACGTGCACATGCGGGGCATTTCAGGACACAGGTTCCTTCACGTTAACTACAGATTTGAGCCACTTACCAACACAAATGTGAACCATCGAGTAAGAAAGATCGCAGCTAAGCAAAGAGTGGGAAATATCCAGTGAGGCTTGTAATGTGGACACAGCTTAATGATTTTCATAAGAGGAACGTTGGACGATATAACTGTCCTCGATAGAAATAGAATAGAAATGTTCGATATAGTAGACCATTCTCACACTTCCATGTTCTAGCGACAGCCCTGGTGGCTTTTTGTACTGTAGAGAAAGTGCCACGACTCTGCGGTCGCCAGGAGAGGGCAGACTTCCGAGTTTTTTGACATGGTTAGAGGAGGAGGGGGCAACGAGTTAAACCAAATACACTATAGCAACGTCTGAAACATGGAGTTATAAATTCCCTGCCTGAGTGGAGCGATCGGAGATCTGTTCTCCTGTGACGAGATAAGTGCCGTGACTGTACTGTCCTACAGTGACCTCCCCTCTTTCTGTACATCCTAACAAGCTTTAGCAGCGTTGAATCACGTCTGCTCCTCACAGCTAAAGCGCTGTTACAGCACTCGGACAGTCGTGTTATAGTATCCGTGCATTCATAAGCAGCAAAAGTGAAAGAAAGAAGTGGGTTCTGGCAAGTTAGAGCCCTGATTCAAACGAAAGTGATCTGAAGATGCTGCATGTGAGGCATTGGAGAGTGGGAGAGCGCTCGCAGGCTAGCTTTTTTTAGCAGCTGGCTAACTTGGCCGCCCTCCGTCACTCACACAGCACAGTGAATTGATGTTGTTCTAGATCAAACAAGACACAAAGCACTGATTTTCAGTTTAATCGTACCTAAAAGGAAGGTGTTGTTTGTGTAGTGTGACAATCACTCTGCAGTTAAGGCTTTTATACAGCAAGCCTCAGATACATTGTGGGTCTTCCACCCCTCAAACACTACGGCAGCATAGAGAAATCCACATGTCTGCCAGCTTGTGTTTGAATACTGTGATTCGTCGTTGGCACAGTTTAGCGCTTGTAAGCAGGTATCCTGGTACTCTCTTTAAATTATGAATATTATTATGTGACTATAAAAATCGCAGCCATGCTGTGGCAGCTGATAAAAGCAGCTAACTGTCTCATGTTCTACTGTTTGGCAAGTGTTTGTCATGTTCCGACCTTACAGGATAGTTCAAAACAACAGTTAACCGCTCAGGAGCAAAAATCAGCCGTCAAACTTGAAAGAAATAACGATTTGACATGTATCGTGATGATCAATATCGACTGATATGAGATTTTTTTATCGTCATAACGTCTTTGACCATATCGCCCAGCTCTGCAAACTGCATGTGTTATATGGGAAAACATCTCCATCTGCTCACATAGATACAACACAAAGTGAATTGCTCTCTCCTTCAGAGTCGTTAAGTCTCTCTAGGTCATCACTTTGAAAACGTAAAGGGAAAATCATCAACAGAAATATTTGTATTTGTCAGCGCTGATAATGTTGAATAATCGTTTTAGCTCTGGATGTTTTAGACAGGAGTTCATATATATTTAACTTCTACATTTGTCTTAGAATACAATTTCAAGGGTTTAAGCATATCGATGTTGTCGGGAGAAAACCTTGACTTATCTCCAGAATGGTTTACAAGAGAAGGAAAAAACATACCTTACTTTTAATGTAAGTCAATGGAACCAGTTTTTTCCAGGTGATTTTTTTGGGCGGTGTCTTCCATTCATCATGAAATTTACATACACTTTGAAGGGCAACGGCCACGTTCGAATTATGGTAAAAGCTGAAAAACGACAGAAAATGGAGATATCGGGTTTTCTTCCAACAACAGTGATGAGAATTTATCTTAAAATGTCTTTAAAATCATTGCATGCGTTCAGTCACGTGTGTCCAAAGCTTTGACTGGCACAGGTGATCATTTGTACACATCTGTGTGCACCTCCCCTCGGATGAACTCCCCTCGGCTCTGCCATGTTTCCTTTGGCTTTGGGTGATCTTCCTCTGGCAGCCAGGCTGTTCTTGGCAGGCCATTGGAGGTCTGCCCTCAAACCCTGAAGCGGGGGCAGTACTGGGAGGAAGTGAAGGGGACTCCCGCCTAAAACAGATGTTGACTGTCTTCATCTCCTCCCTCTGGGCTAATTGATTATAAGCTGAATTCATAGTGGTGAAGAAGCATGATGACTGCATTTAACACAGTGTGTGACTGTGTGTGTGTGGGTGTGTATATGTGTCTTTGGGCTGCTGCAGGTGTTCGTCTGCGGCCGGAGGGGTGCGGCACTGCGCCAAAGACTTCTTTGTTCCTCGTTGTGTGTGTGTGTGTATGTGTGTGTGTAATGAGGTCCAGGGCTTCAGTGTGTCCTGCTGGCCCCTCCAGGCTTCCCCAGGACTTTGCTCTCTCCGCTGGACTCGACTGTCCTCTTGGCCAGCTACTCGGCCTCAAGGGCTTGGCTATGGTTGTTGCCCAGGAAGTGACCCACCGGTGGAGGCTTTTGTAGGGCCCAGCCAATATGAATGTTTTGTGACTGAATTTTAGGGGTTAATAAGAACAGCTGATATTTGTATTTTATTTAGGTTTTATACTCCATTCATTTTAGTTAAAAAGTCCTTTACTGCCTATTATGATTGTTCGTAGGGCTAAAAGATTAATTGTTTTTATATCGAAATCACAATTTAAGACACAATTTAAGTGCAATTTTCAAAACGTAAGAGCTGCAATTTTTTTTATTATAGCCTACAGTTTAAATTAAAAATATAGTTCTTAAAAAAAGGTGGTTCTTTTGTAACAATCCACATTGAAGCATGAACACTCAGAGCCATTTGCATGGTGAAATGGTTCTTCAGATGGGAGAATGTGTTGTTTATGGCTCTATATAGCACCAAAAAGGGTTGTACTATTGTTACAGTGTCTCTTACAATGTCAAGCTGTAAGAATAGAGGTGCGTTTTGGAGAATCTTATTAAAAAAAAAGAAAAATGCTGCATATATAACACATTCTCCGTCAATCTAAAATGTTTCTCCATACAGAATCATTAAAACGTGCAAAAGGATCACAGAGTGTTCATGGTTCTGCATAGAACCATTGTCTTTACTAAACAACCCTTGAAGAAACATCTTTTTTAAAGTGTGTGCATTAGCAAAAACGTTGTTTTAACTTTTAAGATGGGAAATTGAACCTAATAAGAGTTTGTGAAGTGCCTGTAGATGAGTTAGACCAAAGGCAACCGAACTTCCATGCGTTGTGACATCACAACTACTACTTACTGGCAGTTTGGACACTACGTTCAGGGGTCGAGCCTCAAGCCAGAGAAGGTTGATGCTCTGGTCTTCTTGGCCAAAATAAATCAGGCCTGAATCTCAATTTATTTAAAAAAATTGCAATTTAAATCTCAGTTGGTAAAATCTTAATTAGATATTTTCCTCTAATCGTTCCGCCCTAATTGTTAGTTCACAAAAGTCAGATTTTAAAACACACATCAAATGTAGGAAGTGTTCAGTAATATTTATATTGACATGTATGGTAAGAAATAAATGGATTTTTGTAGAGTTGTGGTAAAATTTTTCCCTAAGGTTATGAGGGTCAATCTGACGGACTCTCAATTTCAGAATCTTCCATACATTTTCAACAAGATTCACGTGAGGAGATCATGCAAGCACCTTCACCTTCTTTTTAAAGGGACAGTCTTGAGTTACTTTGGCTCTGCACTCGCAGAAATAAAGGTACTAAACTGTCACTGGGGCAGTTCCCCCTCTCTTGTCACTGGGGTGGTCCCCTCAAGGGTACATCTCGGTACCTTTAGTCAGGGAGCATAACTGGACCATAATAAATTGAAATTATATTGTCTAAGTTGTATGGACTCTACACTCCCCGTCTTGGTGCAGTCGTGGGCTGGAGGTTAGGGATCTGGCCCTATGACCGGAAGGTTGCCGGTTCGATCCCCAGGGCCGACAGTCCATGACTGAGGTGTCCTTGAGCAAGACGCCTAACCCCCAACTGCTCCCCGGGCGCCGTGGATAGGGCTGCCCACCACTCCGGGCAAGTATGCTCACTGCCCCCTAGTGTGTGTGTATTCACTAGTGTGTATGTGGTGTTTCACTTCACGGATGGGTTAAATGCGGAGGTGGAATTTCCCCGTTTGTGGAAAAAAAAAAAGCATCACTTCATTTCGTCTCCAGGCTTTTTATTTTTCTGTTCTGTTTTAAAACATTCGGTTATGAAAGGGAACAAATATGTACTTTTAACCTGGAAAAACGCCTTTTAGGTGTACAGTTGGACCTTAAAACCACTGTACCTTTAAGTGAAAATGTACATTGTTTGTACCTCGATGAATGAAAAATGTACCTGAGTCTTTATTTCTAACAGTGCATGTTCGGGGTGGTTGTGCTGTTGAAAAGTCCATCTTTAGTGCCGAAGGCTTCCTTTTTTGTTTGGTCTGACCAGAGTAGATTGTTCCAGAAGAGTTCTGATGTCCAGATGCTTGTGTGTGAACTTTAGACACTCATCTCTGTGCTTGTTTTTTAGCGGAGGGGTTTTATGAAGGGTCTAGGAAAACAGATTATTGCAGTGCAGTTCACTTCTTATTTGTTCCCTGTGTAACTGCAGTTCCTGCTGATTTCAGGTCATCCTGCGACCGATTTGAGAGACTGCTGGCTTCTTGCGTACCTTCCTTATGATTTGTCTGGGAACGTGTTATGAAATCTTGCATAGCACACCTGCCTGGGGATGATAAGTGGTGGTTCCTTGAGCTTTCCACTTGCATAATATTACACGACAGGGTCGTTTAAGGTCTTTGATAGGCTCTGTAGCTTTTTCAGTCCAAGTGTTATTTAATAATATTGATGCTAAGAACTGGAGGAAGCTCTTTGAACTGTACCATGAAGTTGTGTGAAATCCAGGTGTAGCTGATCACCCGAAATTGTGTCCAAATTTTGCTAGTTTAGTGCTGGTGCTGGAGCTGGAGCTTCATGGCAAGTGTTCCTAACAAATACCAAGTTATCAATCAAGCATTTCTGTAAACACATCCCCATAAAACGTCTCAGGCCCCATTCAGGACCTCATTAATGTCATCTAGACTTGATGTGGTTTAGGACATGGTATAGACTTGGTGGGAAGTATAAAAATTCACAAAACTTGATTTTAACATACAAACGCTTAATCCAGGGTGATTCAAATTCCAGTTGAAAGAGGGGGTCGTAGTGACTGTCAGTGGAAGATGGCTTCCTTCAGTCTGCGAGGAGATGCGACCCCTGACCAGAAAACGTTTGGCGTTCTCCACCTCAATAATAGTGAATCCGTCGTAACCGTGCAATGTGATTTTCTTCGTCAGTGAACCTCCAACAGCTCAGAGCTTTCATCGTTGGACTGGATGATCTCCGAAATCTCACTGAAATAGCCGTGAGTGCCGCGACACCCGACATGCTCAATCGAGTACGGGATGAATTTGACTCTGCCGTCGATGATGTCTGTTCAGAATAAACTTTATGCTGATTTAAAACATTTACAGTTTACTGCAATGTTCTGTAATAATTTACAAGTCAAATAAATCATTTTGTAATCGGATTCATCTTTTTGAATCACCCTGTATTCTGTGCCCAATTGCTGTTGTTTCTGCTTAAAAGCATTTAACAGAGAGCCTTGGTTTGAAATAACTGCCCTGAGTGTTCAGTGACACGGTGAAGTTTGTTTTTATTTATTTTTCTGTGATTAATGAAAACCTGGATGTGATTTGAGCTGGTGGAGAGAAGTTTTAGGGACTGTATTTACAGAAAAAGATTTGGATGACTATTGACTTCTAGTGTCTGTTAGCAGCATTGAACTTGTATCTTCAGAGCTGAACTAACGAAGCATAAGCTGGACAATAAACATGTCTTGGCTGATCAACTACATCTTGGTTAAGCGAGAAACGGTGCCAATTAGATTTTTTGATCAACCATTCTTTTCATCAAATGTTGTAACACCTGAAATATACATAGTATCATGAAATCATGACCATGGTTTTGTTTTTTCCTCTTTTTTTTCCAGCTTCCGGTCAAAGTTGGACAACAGAACACCCACACCAAAGTCAGCACGGAGCACAACAGGGAATGTCTAATAAACATCTCCAAGTACAAGTTCTCTCTGGTCATCAGCGGCCTCACCAACATACTGAAGAATGTGAACAATATGGTGAGTGTTGGTTCTTTGGGCCCTCTTCTTAAGAAGTTGTAAAGCAGGGACATTCTGACTGGAAAACCTGCATTAAATACGTTATTTGTGTCATATTCTATAGTATGGCATCCCTCAGCCTCTTCAGGTTGACAGAAATCCAAATATGTCACACAAACACTGGGAATTGTTACGCTGCTCTACAAATCAGGAGTGCTAGCCACTGACATAGAGGCCAATAAATGCGCTGGCATTGGTGATATAACAATAACTGTCACATCATTTTGACAACCATTCAGAATTCTGCATTTTCCAGCTGTTTTTAGAGTTGGAAACTTTTATCCCGAATGTTTTATCATAAAAGCAAGTAAAAACAGTTATAGTTTGAGTTTATTTTAAATGCAGAGTCCCACCTCTGTAATATAGATATATAATATAAAAACAAAAAATGGATATAAGATCAGCACTGAAGGATAAAAATGGACACTGAAATTGTAACAGGCGTTGTAAGTGTAATGTTGAAAGCATACAGTCGAATGCAAAAGTTTAGGTACCGTGTTTTCTTTATTTTTCCTAAGTTAACGCATCCTCTACAGAGAACACGCTTCTGAGCATTTGAATTATTACTTAATGCATTATTTATTACAAATTTAAAAGCAGTAATATAAGCATATTGTAGTGCACATTTTTTTCATTTGCTGAATTTAACTAATTCGAAAAATTTACATCATACAGGTTATGGTACATTTTATGTTTTATGTTAGATTTAACATATTTCACAATATGTTAAACTCAACAAATAAACAAAAAAACCAAGCACTAAAATACGGAGAGAATATCAAAATTAAATTGATTCCCTATAGAGAATGTGTTAACCTATTTTTCAAGAACATTTACAGAAGATGTAACTTCCTCATAATTGTTCAGGCTTTTATGTATAATAAAACTAAGAATTCCTAGGAATAAAAATCAGGGAGATGAAATGAACCTACAACAGCTAATGAGGTTCATCTTTGTTCATTGAGTTTGTCCGTTTGGCTGTAGCTCTAACTGCTGTATGACACTCTGTGTGAAGAAGCTTAGCATATCCTTACTCGCCTATTTCGTCAGTGTAGCCAAGGAACTGAGCGTGACTAGAAAGTGGAGAACACAGAGAGGTTCGCTAACCACTTTAGCTGATCTGTCCTGCCCCTATAAACCAATACAAATTGGTGTCAAACAATGAAATAACTCAGTTGATTAATCCTGAACGAAGTTTGTGTGCCTCCACACATAAAGAAGTGGGCTTTCCTCAACTTTAAACTGGAAAATCAGCTTTTAAGGCAAATAGGCCTGGATACTGTTTACAACAGATGTAGAAAGGGTTTGGCTGGGGTGTTTTGTCTTTACCCTTAAGCACTTTAACCAACTCTCTTCTCTGTCTTGCAGAGAATATTTGGAGAGGCCGCAGAGAAGAACCTCTATCTCTCCCAGCTCATCATCTTGGACACACTGGAGAAGTGCCTTGCGGGGGTGAGCAGCCTTTCCCCTCCATTTCTTCTCTCTTTCTCGACCCCCCTCTCCTCGTCCCGAAGCCTCCACGGCCCCTGGAGATGCGCAGCATCTGCCAGCTGAAGTAGATGAGTTTTGCAGGTGCTTCCTGGTCTTGCCGTTTGGCTCCAGTGGGACTGCCCCCGCTCCCTGAGCATTACCGCTGCACTGGACGTGCTGTCTTAATATCCGCCTTGCTGCCAGTCTTTCAGCAAACGATACTTCAGAGAATTCAACTCTAGAACTGATAGTCTTTTAGGCTGTTTTCACATCTTTTTTAAAGTCTGAACCAGAGTTTGCGTTCTAGTGACGTTGTGTATTTTAATTTGTATTGTTTAGTTTCACAATACAGCAGCGAGAGTGCACCAGATTACACATCTGGGTGTTTGTTGATTGGTCAGAAGTTTGGCTGGGATACTAACAGTCTCTTAATTTCACTTTAGAGCCAGTTTTTAATGTTCTCTAGCCTATCACGGTGTACTCTGTATACACTGTATTCTTCTTCGTCTTCGTCTTCTTCTTCTTCCAGCTGCTCCCTTTAGGGGTCGCCACAGCGGATCATCTGCCTTCATCTTGCCCTATCCACTGCCTCCTCTACTTTCACACCAACATCTCCATGTCCACCTTCACTACATCCATAAACCTTCTCTGAGGTCTACCTCTTCTCCTTCTACCCGGCAGCTCCATCTCCAACATTCTTTGCCCAATATATCCACTATTCCTCCTCAACACATGTCCACACCATCTCAACCTGGCCTCTGGCTTTATCTCCAAACTGCTCCACCTTCACTGTCCCTCTGATCTGCTCATTTCTAATCTTGTCCATCCTTGTCACTCCCAACGAAAATCTCAGCATCTTCATCTCCGCCACCTCCAGCTCAGCCTCCTGTCTTTTAGACAGAGCCACAGTCTCCAAACCAGACATCATAGCAGGACGCACTACTGCCATTCAAGAGAAACTTCAGGGTCAAAATTGATCACAGTGCTGGTGATGGGAACCAGATGTCTGAAGAGTTTAATACCTCAAAGCTTAAAAAGTGAAGTTTTGAACACGCTACTCGATGCCTGAAGGAGTAATTTTATGATAGTTATGAGTTACGGTTTTAGCCTGAAACAGTTTTTTTACATCTGTTCAAGGTGAAGAGGTGCGTGTAGTGTGCTGTGAGGCAAAGTACTACCCAGTGAAAATGTAGATAGTTTTATTTTTTTCATATTTAGCACTTTTGTACCACCATCAACTCATGTTAATGAAATGGCAGTGTTTATGTTGTAGACTTGGTGAATAAACCTTACTTGATCTCTGGGTTTTTGGTTAGTGTTTATCTAATGGTTAGTATTTTTAATTTAATAAAACTGATTTGGCTGCTGATGTTTGGACAAGAATATGTTCTGTGGTCCATGTGCCAAAACCAAATGCGTTGATAAGTGTCCATCAAGTATGGATGCACCGATACCTGATCCTCAAATATCTGCTGGTGCAGGGACTAACTTTAGTGGGCCTAATTGCTCAGTAGGTGCCTACAAAATCTGATATTAGTGGAATATCCGATACCATTCTACTAGATACTTCTAAATATTTTGTTTTGATAAAAACAGTGTTCTTTGTCAGAATGTCAACATGATCGTTATAAAACATACTAAGCTTAATATCAGATACACTACACCCTCAGAATGATGCATCATGATAAACAGTGTGTATCTTTTTTTTTTAAGACTTAAATTTGATGCAGTTGATGGATAGAATCAAGATCAAGATTCACCAAGTTGTTCTATTCTGCAGCCAGCTGACATTTGACCCAAAGTTCTTGCTGTTTTGTGACTCACCCGTTGTGTTGGGGACAGAAGGGAAGCTTCAGTTTGGGCTCAGGCATGGCGTGCATGTTCACCCACATCAGGTAGAAGCATTAAGCTGGATACTGTTTACTAATCCCAGGCTGGAGCTGTTGGCGCAGCCCAAATTTACGACATTTTTTTCCCAAGGCTGCTCAAGCTGGGAATGCGGTATATGCAAACTCATGCTGAAGCTGAGCTTCAAAGCGCCGCTCCTGGCCTGAGAGGATCACCGCCTGGAAAACTGAGGATGTAGGAGCGCAGCTAAAGCTTGGGATGCTCATTCAATATCTGCTTGTGTACGTGGGTGGTGTATTTGTGCGTGCGTGTGTATGTATATGCTGTGTGAACAAAAGTATTGGGACACCACTCGTAATTATTGAGTTCGGGTGTTTCAGCCACAACCCATTGCTAACAGGTGGATCAGATTAGCCATATAGCCTTGCAGTCTCGATAGGCTGGAAGTAGAATAGGTCAGATTGATGAGTTCAGTCACCAAGAATGGCACTGTCATGAGATGCCACCTTTGGAACAAGTCAGTTTGTGAAATTTCTGTCCTGCCAGATCTGCCCCAGCTAACTATAAGTGCCATGATTGTGAAATTGAAGCACCCAAGACCGACATCAACTTGGCCATGAAGTGGTAGACTACACAAACTTACAGAACTAAGCCGCAAAGTTTAAACTTTACTACCCAGTGCCTGTACTCACACTGTAATCACTTACTAAATAGTTCCAATTTGTCTCTGGAAGCAACATCAGCAAAAGATGTTGCTCCTGTCGATGTGAAGCAAACCACCATTGGGGGTCTGGAGGAGTGTAAGCGCATTCTGTTTAGTGACCAGTCACGCTTCTCTATCTGTCAGTCTGATGGACGAGCCTGGGTTTGGTGAATGCAAGGAGAACTCCACCTGACTGACAGCATTGTGCCAACTGTAAAGTTTGGTGGAGGAGGGATGATGTTATAGGGTTGTTTTTCAGGTGTTCCAGGGAAATCTTATCAATGTGTGTGTGTGTGTGTGTGTGTGTGTGTGTGTGTGTATATATATATATATATATATATATATATATATATATATATATATATATATATATATATGTATATGTATTATTGCATGTGTGTGATATATGTACACACACACTGAAACTTCAGAAATTGTAATTACCCTTTCTCTTATGTATTTTTTTATTTATTACTATACCACCCACTGCTAGTGTGGTTTATTGTTATTGCCTGTGCTAAACATCCTGATGCCTGGATGTGCCCTCATCCTTCTGGTTTGGCCTTGAGCTCACTTCCCTTCTTTTGGCTCTTCTTTCCGTGTGCTTTAAATACCCTTACAGTCTCGTTCGCCCTCTAAAAATACCCAAAGCAAACAAAACAGGCCAGTGTGTTTGTTTCTGCCACTGCTTAGATGCTATGGTGTTGTTTAGCCCTCAGCTTTATTCATGGCACACTAGTAGGACCTTGTGACTGAAGCCTGACTGCTTTCTTACTCTCTCTTCCTGTCTGTGTCTTGTGTGCTCTCTCTCTCACTTTTCCTCCCTATTTCTTTCTCACACTCTCTCTCACACTCTATCTTGCTATGATTAAAAAAGGCAAACTTGTGACCGCAGCTAAAGACTGTGTAGCATGAATGAGAGTAGCGTGGAGACGTAGTGGAGTGTTGGTTAATGGATTAATAGACCCCAGAAAATGCACAAACCGCCATTGCAAAGACCTCCTTAATTTTTACTCCTGTGTTTTTTAGTGTATTTATTTTAGCCTTCATGATATTTTATTTACATGTCTGTTTTGTAGCAGCTCAGCTGTGAATAAGTCTGATTTGACTTTGACCCATTTATCTTTTCTTGTTTCCAGCAACCGAAAGATTGCATGCGTTTGGATGAAACCATGCTTGTTAAACAGCTGCTGCCAGAGATCTGCCACTTCATCCATACGTACAGGGAAGGGAACCAGTATGCAGCCGAACTGCGCAATTCTGCCTCCGGGGTGCTATTCTCACTCAGCTGCAACAACTTCAACGCTGTCTTCAGCCGCATCTCCACCAGGTACACACACATTCTTCGTTCATCCCTACCGTCTTGGGGTCAGTTTAGTAATGAATGAAGGGTCCCTTAAGCAGTTATTCTGCTCAACACCAAGCTCAACGTACTTTATTAGTGTGAAGATACCACATTAGGTGAGACCAATTCCACTCTTAAGTTGTGAGAGTCTGTGTTAAAATACTGTCTCATAAGCCAGAGCCTCCTGCTTTAACAGGAAAGGGCCATTTCACATGCAGAACAGTCTGTTTTGTGCAATGGGCAGGTGGATCAGAACAGTGCCTCAACAAAAACAGACTTGAGCAAAGTTGTGTACCAGTTAGAAAACACATGAAGATATCTGGCTTCAAACTGAGCTACTGATTAACATTGAAAAACGAGATTTTCAGACCAGCGATTAGCCTCAGCCGTGTCTTGCGCTGTCACTTTTGTGTTCCTAACCAACATTTAGTTTGATAAACAGTTGTTTATCAGCAACTGCGCTTATAAAAACAGGGCAAGGAAGCATGGATAGATCACAAATCAGGCATAACATTATGGCCACCTCCTTGTTTCTAAGCTCATTACCCATTTTATCCGCTCCACTTACTATACAGGTGCACTTTGTAGTCCATCTGTTTCTCTGATACTTTGTTAGCCCCCTTTTACCCTGTTCTTCAGTGCTCAGGATCACCATGGAGAACAGGTACTATTTGGGTGGTGGATCATTCTCAGCACTACAGTAACAGTAATGTGGTGGTGGTGTGTTAGTGTGTGTAGTGTTGGTACGAGTGGATGAGACACAGCAGTGCTGTTGGAGTTTTTAAACACCTCAGTGTCACTGCTGGACTGAGAATAGTCCACCAACCAAAAATATCCAGCCAACAGCGTCCTGTGACCACCGATAAAGGACTAGAGGATGACCAACACAAACTGTGCAGCAGATGAGCTGTCGTCTGACTTTACAGCTACAAGGTGGACTGACAAGGTAGGAGAGTCTAATAGAGTGGACAGTGAGTGGACACAGTGTTTAAAAACTCCAGCAGCACTGCTGTGTCTGATCCACTCATACCAACACAACACACACTAACACACCACCACCATGTCAGTGTCACTGCAGTGCTGAGAATGATCCATCACCCAAATAGTACCTGCTCTGTGAGGGTCCATGGGGGTCCTGACCACTGAAGAACAGGGTAACAGAGTATCAGAGAAACAGATGGACTACAGTCTGTAACTGTAGAACTACAAAGTGCAGCTATACAGTAAGTGGAGCTGATAAAGTGGACAATGAGCATAGAAACATTGTGATTTTACAAAACAGTGAGCTGCCACTTAAAAAGCCCCACGGATTGAAAGACCCTGATTTGAGTGAAGTTATGAAAAATCATCACAATTTAAATCAGTCACAATATTGATTAGAAAAACACATTTGCGTATTTTCCCCCAAACCGTTCAGGTCTGTTCTCAGCACACTCCGTTGTTTTGCTGTGTGTGCTGTGCTGTGCTGTGGTGTGGTGTTAATCTCTGTGGGGTTACTGAGTGATGGAGAAGCTCTATCAGGAGCGAGGAGGTGGCTACTGATTAAAACATGAGCCTTTAGAAAGACTGATCTTCACAAACCCCTCTCTGATGCCTTCACCATTCTGGCTTTTAGCTTTCATGCCTTGCTTACTCAGCCTGTAGGCTTTCAGGTCAGATTGTTGTGAGTAAAGGACATTTTTTCCGGTTGCTGCTTGCCTTGCAGAGTTACTGAGCATTCAGGTTGAAAAGAATAAGGTCTTGCACCTGATATCGAATACTAATTGTGTGAAATTTGGTTTTGTTTTGGAAACTATATGAAAGGGAGATTAGGGCACAAACAGAATGAAATGGAACGAAATGTAATGGAATGAATTTTGTATGTAGATTAATCAACTCAATCAATCATTCAGTCCGTTTAGTGGCCAAGCATGTAGTTGACGCAAGGAATTAGACTCCAGTTTGCACATTCAGTCAACTTGTAAGTGATGCAAGTTTTTGCTCTGTACACATTGCACAGTGTTAATAACATTACACACGTCTTCAGGCTTGTCAAAGCATCTCTATCACTCAGTAACCCCACACAGGAAAAACACACAGCTAAGCACTGGTGTATGTTGAGAGTAGAGCTGAACGATTTGGGGAATTGTTTTTCAGTTACTGAGTTGTGTGTATAAATCCCAGAAATGACACGTGCATTATTTTAATCTTCCACTTGGTGACTGTAATACGGAATCATTTTAAAGAATGTAAACTTGGCATGCTGGCCTTCACATGGCAGGGTTAGGTTTAATATTTTGTCACAGCAAAACATCCTAGAAGTGAAATTTTCCCCACATGAATTCGGAACAGTTCCATTTTTGGTCAGTTTATGCACACAAATTCATCAAAACTATGAATTTTCAGGTTTTATCACTGATATTTTCTGTTGTGCTTTGTGATCAAAATAATTGCCGGTGTTTGAGGCCGTTTTCAATGGTATTTTTTAATGCGTCGATTTTTGTCATTCGTTTTGAAATCTCATCTGGTTAGAATTTTCTTTAACAATTTCGTTTTGCATCAATTTACCAGACATTTTAGTGACTGTTACATCTAGTCACTCAGTCTACAGTTACAGTTAACACCTCCTGTGGGGCAAGTTGGAGTGTTTGCACTTGTTTTTGAGGTGTGTAAACAAGTGGTGGTTGGTTAGTGTAGTGGTTAACACCTCTGCCTTCTACACTGTAGACTGAGGTTTAATCCCCCACCAGGGCAAGCGCCCTACACTATACCAATGAGTCCTTGGGCAAGACTCCTAACACTGCCTTGGCCTACCTGTGTAAAATGATCAAATTGTAAGTCGCTCTGGACAAGAGCGTCAGCCAAATGCCAGAAATGTAAATGTAAACAAGGCTTATGTTTTCATTTCTGGCAGAGTTGTGTAGGATTCTTGCACAACAACATTGTTCTTACTCAAGAACAAAGTACTTTAAAAATTGTTTAAGAAAAAAAAATCTTTTTGTCATAGTGTTGGTCTCAGTCACTGTGCTGCTCTGAATTCATTCCATATTGAATATATATTTTATATATAATGTTATATTTTTATATGGCAGGATTTCTCATTATGTAGATTTGCCACAACATGGCTTTAACTATGGGGTTCGTATTTTGACACATTTCTCCGTTGATTCAGATTACAGGAGTTGACGGTGTGCTCAGAGGACACTGTTGATGTTCACGACATTGAGCTCATCCGGTACATTAATGTGGACTGTTCCAAACTCAAACGGCTCCTGCAAGGTTTGTGATTTTTTTTTTTTTTCTTTTCTATACTGTGTTCCATCAGTAATCGTACGTCTCATGAAGTGAGATTCAGTATTTGTATTGAGACAGCTAACGTTGGAAAATAGTGGTTTGATGTGAAAATTGTTTATTGTACAGAAATGCGCCAACTCCGATTTCTTTACAGTGGTGGTTATAGGAACCAGATGTCACAATGTTTACAACACACATGGTCATTTTATTCACTATCTAAAACCATCGGTGAACCTACACATGCCTTCTGAGTTTTTATGTGCATTATAGCTGAAGGCAAAATGCTGGTGTTACATATAAGATATTTTGGTGTTGCATACATATTTTTTTCTTTGGAGATTATTTTGTGTACATCTGTCATGAATGCTTTAAAAAAGATTAAATTTAATATTAGGTGGCCCTTATTAGTCCCACAACGGTGAAATTTCATCTCCACCTTTAAGCGATCCGTGCACTGACACACCACATACACACTATAGGGCAGTAAGCACACTTGTCTGGAGCAGTAGGCAGCCCTATCCGCAGTGCCTGGGGAGCAGTTGTGGGTTAGGTGCCTTGCTTGACCTTCCACTCACAGGGCTGGTTCCCTAACCTCCAGCCCACGACTGCTCCCTACCAGTATGCGTACGTAAGTACACCCTGCACAGAAGTTCTCTAAACGGTCATAAATCAGCGTCTCTGGTATCAGGCTAAAGTATTATATTGTGGTATTCGTAAGCATTTCATGTTTCTGTGAGGGAGCTTTAAGAGACATTAGTTTAGACTCGTCGTTCCTCTCACCTCCACTGTGAACCATCGTGGTTAACTGCGGTAAACAATTTTCTCAAGAATGGAGCTTCTCACATTAAAACTCTCTGAATGACAATCACAGTTGTAATACAGTTTTATGCCAAAATTGGTAATGCTTCGCACCGTTGGTCTATTCATGAAAGGGTATCTGTTGTTTCCAAATGATGTAAAATCTGTGTGATGAATGTGATAAATGATGGAAGGGAAAACACATTTCCTTTTTTGCAGAGACCGTGTTCAAATTTAAAGCCTTGAAAAAGCCCGCTCAGCTGAGTGTCATCTACAGCCTGGAAAAGGTATGTTCCTGTCTCGTCTCCTTGCTTCAAAAATCTCTGCTGCCCTCCAGTGGTGGCTGTGAACAGGGCATAAAGGCTATAAAGGCCCCGTCAACCTCTTTATCAGCATCATTGACTGTCGTCTTTCTAAAGCCCGTTTCGCCCGTACAGTTTTACTCAGGAATTTAGCTGTAGTTAATTGAAAAGGGGTTAAGTGTGAACGCAAGTCGGAGTTGAAATCTCGGTAAGACATGCAGGGGTTTACTTGCAGTAAAGGCTCAGTACGATTCCCAGGAAGACTCGTTTAAGAACAGAAGTCGGCAAAACGTACCAGCAAAACTGAGTGATGTTTCTGCTGTTTTTACAGTCGAGGTTTCATTTGTTACACGTGGAAACTGTAGCAGGCGTGTATTTTGCATGGTGTTAGCAGCTTACTGCTTGAGGGAAATGGTCAAAAAAACCTCAGTTTAAGCATGTATATATCATATATCTATACACTATAGTATGAAAGTCCTATGACCTTGTCGATGTGTGTGTGTGTATGTAGGCGTTCTGGAACTGGGTGGAGAACTATCCAGATGAGTTCACTATGCTGTACCAGCGACCCCAGACAGATATGGCTGGTGAGACTCTGGCCTGTATTATTTCTCATAATCATAATTGACAGAGACATTACAGCATAAATCTGTATATTTTGCTGTATCACATTGCAAATGTTTCTGTGTCTCAGACTGTGCAGAGAAGCTGTTTGACCTGGTGGACAGTTTTGCTGAGAGTGCGAAGAGGAAAGCAGCCGTCTGGCCACTGCAGATCATCCTCCTTATCCTCTGTCCCAACATCACACAGGACCTGTCGCGAGAGCCAGTAGAGGAGACCAAGGTTAACAAGGTAAAACGCGCACACTCACACACACACACACACACACACACACACACACACACACACACACACACACACACACCCATCTAACCCACAATGACACTGTGGATCTGTCTGTTCATACTGTGTTCTTTACACAAACCTCAAAGTGCTGTATATCCGTGCGTAGCTGGAGGAGGTTTTTTAAAGAATAGCAGCCGATGTATGTAAGACACATTTTTACTTTTGAAATAAAAGTGGTGCCATGTATGTGTAAGGGTATATTTACATAGCAGGTAAAAGTGGCCCAAATCCGATCTTTTTCTTCATATGTGACACAGATGTGTGTCTTTGTGTCAGTATGAAAAGCAAAAAACACATTGAATCTGACATTCCAGTTTGGCTGTGTACACAGCAGGTAAAAGTGGCCCGAATCTGATTTTCTCACCAAATCTGATTCTTTTGTTTGGCTGTTTACATCATCTTTTAAATGTGATCTCTATGCGACATCAGTCTGAACAGATTACGCTCCTAACTGACCCACAAGCGCAAAAGAACAATGTTTCACGAGGCTCGTCCAGAGGTAAGCAGTCGTGACGGCCAGCGAACACCACTCGCTTCCATATGTGCTACTGAAATCCGATACTGTATCCGATCTGTGGCAATGCGACTCTCAGCCAGATCAGAATTCATGTGACTTTTACATCAGTCCAGCTCCACATTCATCATAATTTTGTGCTGCTGAGAAACATTTAGGCTGATGTTTTTGTGCCAAAAAATTTGAGGAGACTCATTAAACCACTCAGTGTTCGAGGAGGTTTCGAGTGAAACGGCCGAGCACAACTGGAGGAGACCGAGGCCGCAGCGTCGAAGAACAGTTTAAAGAATCCGAGGTCACGAACCAAAGAAGTGGCTGTGGCCGAAAAACGTGCAGAACTCCTACACGTTGTGGGTGGTGAGCCCAACTGTCAACTACTGGAACTTTATAATGGCTCCTGTGATGCTGGCGAAGATGAAACCGAAAGCTCAGGGAGCGACAGCCGTTCGCTGGACATCATGACTGTTTACCTCTGGATGAGCCATATGAAACACTGCTCTTTTGCACATGTGGGTCAGTTTAGGAGCTGATCTCTTCAGAGTGATGTCGCATACAGATCACATTTAAAACACAATGTGAATATATATATATTTCTTTTTGTGCACTAAATTTGCAGAAAAGTGCTATAATTAAATTTGTTCCTTGTAGAAAATCCCAATTTTTTTTTCACTTAGAAAATCAGCAAAACGTGGTATTTGACTGAAGGTTGTTTAATTGCTTGTTTCTTGTTTGTCATCTTTAACTTCTGCCACGACAATTCCTGTGACCTTGAGACCTTACTTGGCCATTAAAACAATCTTACTTAAGGCATTGATTGTACAAATAAGCTTAGTTTATTGTCTGAATTGTCTAGATGTTGGATTGTTAATACATTATTACTCTGTCTGTTTAGAAAATGTTTCTGGAAAACCTGAGGAAAGCTCTGGCAGGCCATGGGGGCAGCAAGCAGCTGACTGAGAGTGCAGCCATCGCCTGTGTCAAACTGTGCAAAGCTTCCACCTACATCAATTGGGAGGACCACTCAGTCATCTTCCTCCTGGTCCAGTCCATTGTTGTGGACCTTAAGGTCTGTGGTCTTTTCCAGCCCGTAGAAATGAATCCAATTTATATTCATAGTTCAAAGTTGCTTGTTTTTTAGCATTCCAGTCTCTTGTTTATGCATTTTTACACAAAATATATGCACACTGTTAAAATGCTTCCAAATAATTGAGACATTTCAACCCAAAAGCTGTCAGGTTAAGCACAGCTACTACAGTCTTCCCTGTAGAAACAAGGTGAATGTGATGTAGGCACAAGCACTGGCATAGCATGAGTAAAACACATAGCTGTAAAATAATTCATGTTGCGCTCACTCATTTACAGATGTGATGTCAGCATTATTGCAGAGGTAACAAGGTTATGACAGTTGTTTTAATTTGACTCCTGCAGGCTCTCTTGTTTAACCCAGCTAAGCCGTTCTCCCGCGGTGCAGGCAGCCAGAGCGCAGATGTAGATCTGATGATCGACTGCTTTGTCTCCTGCTTCCGAATCAACCCGCACAACAACCAGCACTTTAAGGTCTGTGAATGTTGATTGCCATGGCTGTCCATAGGAAACACATTAGCAGACCCTGTAGTTTTTCACTCTGTCACAGCCTTTACGATCTCTGAACTCAGGTATCCCAGGAGCACTGTAGAGCTTTAACCTCTTATGCTTGTAGGTATATTTTTCGGTATAGGTTTAGGTATAGGTTTTTCCATCTGAATTTACATGCCCAAATCTTAAGGCAAATAATTCAGTAACTGCATGAAAAAGCAAAAAATTCATACATTTTATATATATATATATATATATATATATATATATATATATATATATATATATATATATATATATATATATATAAAATCTTATTTAAAGCTTCCCACTAACAGAATGTGTTTTATGATGGTAAACATAATGCAATATTCTTAGAATTTACTGCTGAAAGGCATTAATCTTGGATGCTCTTTGTACTTGTTTATAAAAATGATTTTTACAGAGCAGATTTTTTGACTGGAAAGAAGACAGTTAAAATATGACACCCACCTTTGAATGAAGCTATGAAGTAAAGACAGTGCAGAGTTAAAAATGTTAATCAGAAATGTAACAAATAAGCTAATGCACATGGTTTCCCTCTTAAGGCTCATTAATACATCCCTTGCGTATGTAAATAAGTGCATCCATTTCAATTAGTGTAACCATCAATGCCAACATACACTATATTGCCAACGCATATGAACTTGAGTCGCATCCCATTCTTAATCCATAGGGTTTAATATGATGCTGGCCCATCCTTTGCAGCTATAACAGCTTCAACTCTTCTGGGAAGGCTTTCCACAAGGTTTAGGAGTGTTGTCCACCATTCAATCAATCCACTGCATTCGAAGCTTTACATTGCACTTGGTGATGTAAGGCTTGGATGCAGCTGCTCAGCCATGGAAACCCATTCCATGAAGCTCTCTATGCTGTTCTTGAGCTGATCTGAAGGCCACATGAAGTTTGGTGGTCTGTAGCGATTGACTCTGCAGAAAGTTGGTGACCTCTGTGCATCCGCTGCCCCCTATCGGTCATTTTACGTGGTCTACCACTTCGTGGCTGAGTTGCTGTCGTTCCCAATCGCTTCCACTTTGTTATAATACCACTGACAGTTGGCTGTGGAATATTTAGTAGCAAGGAAATTTTACAACTGTACTTGTTGCACAGGTGGCATCCGATCACGGTTCCATGCTGGAATTCACTGAGCTCCTGAGGTGTATTCTTTTATACACCTGTGGCCATGGAAGTGATTGGAACACCTGGTTTCAGTGATCTGGATGGGTGACTGAATACTTTTGGAAATATAGTGTACTTCCATGGGTCTTGCGTTTACATGAATGTTGAGCAATATATTCACTAGAGGGCAGTCTAGAGAAAAATGTTTCTCACAGCAACAAACAAGGATACAGTGGAGGAAGTTGTAATAATACTTTCTATGAAAGAGACCAAAAAAATGCAGTGTTATAGTTGGTTGTGGTCAGTAAGTACTTTGACATATAGACGGAAAATTCTTGCTGTTGGCTACACTGCCCACCACGATTTCCGGTAGTACTGCAAAGTACAGACATGAAACTTTGTCTGTATCTGTGTCCGTATTTAACATTTAGCATAAATGAGCCTTTACCAGCAAAGTAGCCAATCAGCTATTCAGACGTTCTTCAGATGTCTTCCTTTTCCTCTCTTTTTGCTAATGTAGCTAACAAAAAGTGTGTGTAATTAAATCATTAAGGTGAAAAACAGTCATTCAGAATGGTTTGAAGGGAAATGCTCTGTTTTAGAGGAACTTGGAGAGTTCGAATTATTTACATTATTTACGTTTGATACAGTTTTGTGGTACGTTTACTTACATTTACAAGACTTTTCTTACCTAAACACACATTGTTTTTAAGATTAAGATTAAGTGACCCTTATTAGTCCCACAACGGGGAAATTTCACCTCCACATTTAACCCATTCGTGAAGTGGAACACCACATACACTCTAGTGAGCACACACACACACACACACACACACACTAGGGGGCAGTGAGCACACTTGCCCGGAGCGGTGGGCAGCCCAATCCACAGCGCCCGGGGAGCAGTTGGGGGTTAGGTGTCTTGCTCAAGGACACCTCAGTCATTTGCTGTCGGCTCTGGGGGTCGAACCGGCGACCTTCCGGTCACGAGGCTGGATCTCTAACCTCCAGCCCACGAGTGCCCCGTTTTAATGTATTTATGGTGTAGAGGTATATGTAGAGTGTTTAAAAGCAAAATGGACCCCACAGAAATCTAAAATAACATCACTATTTTTTTTGTTGTAGACCTTGTGACCCACTGAGATTTCCCTAAATTTCCCTACAATGCAACATTTTGTTTCAAACCACTTTCAAAGACTTGGTTCACATTTCAACAATTTAATTATGTGAAAGTTTTAAAGTAATTTAGGGTCTTCATATAGACTTAACTGTGTGGTTTTTGACACCTCAACTCTTCTGTTTCTTTTACTCTTTTTGTCACTATGGTGATGATCCTTTTTTATTTATTTTATTTGTTTATTGTCAATTTGTTGCCTTTCAACAGGTCTGCCTGGCATCATCTTCACCGCCCACCTTCCACTTTGTCTTGGTGAACTCCCTGCACAGAATCATCACTAATGTAAGCTTTGCCTCCAGCACACACAGTCTCTGAGCTGCTCTTAAATCCAGGCTAACGGTCCTCTGTCCTGCTGCAGTCTCCGCTGGACTGGTGGCCTAAGATCGACGCTGTATACTGTTATTCTGGTGAGCTGCGTGCCATGTTCGCCGAAACGCTGGGCCGAATCACTCAAGGCTGCGGCACCCATACTCCGCTGCGCATGACTCCGGTGAGACACACTCTCTGACAAAAGACAGTGTTTTGATATTTTGGTTGCACTTTATTCGAGTGGTCCACAATAAATGCTTTGCAGGGTCACCTTTTTATAATATATATTCAACTAAATATCTTAATTTTTTTTTCTCGATCCTAAATGTAACACTTATTTAAAACCTACCCTGATCCTCAACCCAAACCATAAAGCTAATGCTAACACTATTGATAAACACCAGTTCAAGTGGGTAGTTTGTTAATTATTTGTGCATTTTTATATAATAGGGATGTAAACGATTTAACTGTTTAACCATTAACTGACAAATAGACTTTTGGTCAGCGCTTTAGTGAAAAAAAACATGAATTTGCTTTTATTTTATTACCAGTAAACAAAAGCAAACATACATAAGCAATAAAAGTGACAAAAAACTGTTTTATCCATGTTCTCGAAGAGGAGATGTGATGCCTGACTGTGAGGAAATCACAGAGGGAATCACAGAGGGAATGTGTACGGCAACAGCTTTCAAAAGCTACTGAGGTACACTGGGGCAAAGCAAGCCTTGGTCATAGCATTTATGTTTGCTTGGGCTAGTAAGAAATAATGAATGTAACTTGAGAACCTGAGAATATAGAACCTTCAGCAGCCAATTGCTGTGCACCGATCAGGCATAACATGACCACCTCCTTGTTTCTGTGCTTGTTGTCCATTTTATCAGCTCCACCTACTCTATAGGTGCCCTTTATAATTCTACAGTTACAGACTGTAGTCCATCTGTTTCTCTGATACTTTGTTAGACCCCTTTTTACCCTGTTTACCCTTTAGTGATTGGGACCCCCATGGACCCTCGCAGATGGTGGTGGGTCATTCTCAGCACTGCAGTAACACTGACGTGGTGGTGGTGGTGTGTTAGTGTGTTGTGCTGGTCTGAGTGGATCAGACACAGCAGTGCTGCTGGAGTTTTTAAACACTGTGTCCACTCACTGTCCACTCTATTAGACACTCCTACCTTGTCAGCCCACCTTGTAGATGTAAAGTCAGAGACGACAGCTCATCTGCTGCTGCACAGTTTGTGTTGGTCATCCTCTAGTCCTTCATCGGTGGTCACAGGACGCTGTTGGCTGGATGTTTCTGGTTGGTGGACTTTTCTCAGTCCAGCAGCGACATTAAGGTGTTTAAAAACTCCAGCAGCTCTGCTGTGTCTGATCCACTCAGACCAGCACAGCACACCCTAACCACCATCATGTCAGTGTCACTGCAGTGCTGAGAATGATCCACCACCCAAATACTACCTGCTCTGTGAGGGTCCATGGGGGTCCTGACCACTGAAGAACAGGGTAAAAGGGGGCGAACAAAGTATCAGAGAAACAGATGGACTACAGTTTGTAATTGGATGTAAGTGGAGCTGATAAAATGGACATTGAGCGTAGAATTATGACATGATCATTATGATGGGTTGTGTCGTTAGAGTTTAGGCTTTGCTTGTTAGTGATTAATCGCTGACTCATGATTGTTGGTTTTCGGGCAAAAGAACTTGCAAATTTTGCACTCTTGTAGATGAGCTGAGACTATCATAACACAGCAAAATAAAAGTTTGGTTCTGTCTCAGTTAACATCTTTTTTGTGTTTTAACCCAGATAATTTGACTTTTGGGCTTTTACTCTCTGACTGGTCACTGTATCTGTGTTAATATGAGAGACAGTAAGGCAATGTGTTATGTGAGAGAGATCTTTGTCATCTCATCGCTCATCTGTGAGTGTGTGTGCTTCATCTCACGGCGGTAGAGGACGGCAGGTGCAGCAGCTCTCTGATAACGTTAACAACTTTGGTGGTGCTTTGTCCTCTGCTTCTTTTTTCTTCTTTATTTCCTCCCTGCCTTCTTTTTGTCTCCTCCCTTTGTTTTGTTGAATTTTTTTTTTTCTTTTGGCTGCTGTCGCTCACTTGACCAGATGCCAGCCAGTCACTGTTTTGCATGGCAGTGGGCCTCTGTTGCAGTAAGTATGGCTCCTCCACCCCTCACTCTCCAGTGCCCAGCCCCACCCTTTGCTCATCTCTCTCCCTCCTCCCTGACCTGCCAACACCTCACCCCTCCAAGGCTGCCACAGAAAAGAGAGCCCCTGTCGTCCTCCGCCTTTTCTGTGCTCAGCTGCTCTGCCTCCGAGTCCGTACAAATTCGCCGCTGTTTGCGTGAGCGAGTTTGTGTTTGGGTGCGTGAGAGAAAGGGAATCCACTTACATGGCATGTCTCACTGCAGACCGACTTGAACATTGTGTATTTTCGAAAACCACATGGACCATTAATGCTACTGCAGAAAGCCATTTTGGTTCTACAGGGTGAAATACGTAATGTTTGAGGGGTGATATCTTTTTTCCAAAAAGGAAAAAAAGAACATCATTATCAGCAACACAAGAACAGGGCTTAAAAATGCCACCCATGTAATGGTTGGTCCTCAAGAACTTTGATGTTTAATGTCTCAAGAAGAACACTGTGAGCATACAGAAGACACAAAATATAGTACTCAAAGCTGAAGAAGGAGTTTTGTAATAAAGTGATGTCGTCACATTGCAAACACCTTGTTTGGGTTGTTTCCTGCTGGCGGACATCTGTGATACGGTATCTTGCACAGATTCAGTGTTTGATTTCTGCCAGAAAATAAAAGCTCGAACAAGCTAAAATAAATCTACTGCCTGCTGCTGTGAGGTTTTGTGTTGACATGGATACCTAGCTGTTTGACTTTGGTTAATAATCCAAAGTGCCAAGCCTTTAACTTAAGCTCGGTCTGGCTGTAAAAGATCTGACCGCAGTCGATTGTGAAGCCTACGCAGTCACCTTCATCATTCCTTTCCACAACAAATGTCTTGAGCAAGGAATTTATATTTTCTCTAGGACACATTTAGAGGTACATTTAGTAGTACAAGCAGTATGTTGTGCACTACACTATCCAGAACAGTAAAACACTATAATATACGTTTTACTATAGAATATACAATAAAGTATAGCCACAGCATTTTGTGTCCATTTTACCATCTTGGCTCTAGTATGTGTTAATGTAGTGGTATAAGATGAAAAACATAAATATAAATGAAAACCCTGACTTTATCTCAGTTACGGTCACTTTCTGCATTTACAGAAGGAATTTTGTCCTCAAAAGGGAAATTATTTCTTGTAAAATGTTTCTCAACATTCAACTTTTTATGAAGCTGAAATCAGCTTCTCATTCGCCAGCTTCTTGTTTAAATTTTCCTGTTTCATCTTAAATAGTGCCTGAGGCGCCAGAATGTAACCACTAAACCATTTAAGGTGGAACGGGGAACGTTGAATAAGAAGCTGGCAAACGAAACGTGACTTGCAGCTTTTTATTATTTGATAGTTTCTCGTTTCAGGCTAAACATTTCAGGAAACCAGCTGAAGTGCATCTAAATTGCAAGTGCATTCATCTTGAAAGTTATTGATGTTAACTTTACATCTTTCTCTTTGCCACTTTTGTTAGCTACTAGCTAGGTGAGACTGTTGTCTGTGTTGCTATGGTGACCAGCGGTCTGCACACCAACCATCAGGTTTGAAGGGTGAAGTTGCAGTTCTACATGGGTTACTTCAGGGTTTAAGGCCCTTTATTGTTAAACTGTTAGAATGATCAGCAGAGCTTTATCTTACTACAAAGGAAGATTATTTTATTTTTACCTAAAAATCTAATTCTGCTGTGGAGCCGCAACAGGGCAGTAAAAGAGCCGCATATTGGCAAGCTCTTAAATAGACAATAGAGCAAGGGGGCGGGGAGCTACAGCAGTGGTCAACAGCAGCATTGACCACTGTGCATGCATCGTCAGTGCATACTACTGATAATTAAAAATAGTCCCTAGCAGCAAAACCATAGAGACTGCCAGAAGCTGCAGTCAGTGTATACAGATCAAATTGCCTGTTATGAGAAAAGCGACTTGTGTAAATTGAGAGCAGTAGGTGAGGCACAATAAGCTGATCGACCCCAATTTACTGGGCAGACAGTAACAACCCAGTCGTCAACCGTATTTTAGACAAAGTTCTGCATGCTCAGTAAATGAAAACAGTGACCTAAAATGCTGTTTTCTTCTGCAGGGGACGTCTCAAAGCTTTAGAAATATCCAGATATGAGTGGACAGGGTCTCGGAGATGTAATCTCTGGTATAGTAGCCTAAGACAGAGGACAGAGGTAGTGAGCACAAAATTCTCAACTGTACACAATCACTTTCCAGCTCAGAGCAAAGAGGACCCTACTTAGTGACTTTTACCAGCCTAATGAATGCCTGAACAAAGTGGATGTCATATGAAGCCAAAAGCCCAAACCTTTCTCCTCATATGGCGCTGAGATTTGAGATGACGTTCAAATCATGATAAACGTGTAGCGGAAAACATACTAAAGCAACCACATCGGCTCCGAACCCTCTACAAAGATGGTGGAATCCTTCCGTCTTTGGAATTTCACACAGAATTTCACCCGTCTAGGCCGTATGATCAGTGACCTCCGTTTCATGACCCTGTTCTCTCATTCCCTCATGAAACAGTGCCAGTGACACCCATGTAATGTATGCCTTTGTCTCAGATCAAAACAATTTTGAGAACCTTTGTTTGCCAGTTTGTCTGCCTTTGTGCCTTTCTCCTTTTTCCTCCGGTCCTATGACTTGTTCCCTTGCTTTTCCTAGTTCTAGATTTTGCCGTCTCTCATAGTAATGAATAGCAGTGTGATTGCTGTGACTGACGTCAGGTTCCCTTTCTCTGTGCCAGAGTCTGACGTTTAAAGAGAAGATGACCAGCCTGAAGTTCAAAGAGAAAACAACGGACCTGGACACAAGGGGTCATAAGTATTTGCTGCTGGCCTTGGTCAAGCTCATTCATGCTGACCCCAAACTAATGCTACATGTGAGTTTTTGTTGTGTATTTTTTACATGAAAGATGTTTTTGGGATGGGCTGACCGAGAAGAAAATGATCAAAGTTTGAATCAAATTAGCTACTTTATGAACCAATGTGGTGTTCTTGGGCCCATATGCCACGTATGAAGTATCTATCTCTCTATCTCTCTCTATCTCTCTCTATCTCTCTCTATCTCTCTCTGTCTCTATCTCTCTCTATCTCTCTCTATCTCTCTCTATCTCTCTCTATCTCTCTCTGTCTCTCTCTCTTTCTCTATCTATCTATCTATCTATCTATCTATCTATCTATCTATCTATCTATCTATCTATCGTATATGACTCAGATCTGATATTTTCAGACCTGTGGTCACACAAATCTGATCTTTTAAAATCCAACCTGATTCACTTTCATATGTGGTCCTATATCGGATATGTGTCTGATTCATGACCTTAAGGTGACAGATTGGTATTCATCTGCTTTTTTTTCCCACTGCGCCTGCGCGATCATTCAGCGGTACCATGGCAGCAACGCCAAACATGAGTTAAAGCCTGTAAACAGCAACACATCTCACCCTTTTCTCCTTCGTCTCGCTCTAATAATGAAGCTGAGAGCTGCACGTGATTCATTCATGTGACGTTACTGATCAGGATGAGCGCATGTGGGTCATTTTAGGACGCCAGTTCGTTCACATCAGTGACATGTCACTTACACAATGTTTCACACTCGTTTAGGTCAGAGAGATTGGATTTCAGTAAATCGGAATTGAGCAGTGAGGCTTGTAATGTGAACGTATCTATAATGATAGATAATTAACACTACTGTGCTTGATTCCAATAACTGTCAGCTTTACTTTCTTGTATTTAGAGAGTGAGTAGCTGTGTGGTTTCCGTATTCATCTCCTCCACTTTAGCATATCATGGATATTGTTTGTACATAAAGATCATCTGACCAACTGCATGTTTCATTAGATGGAGAACATAAAGCCTGCTTAATTGCATTTAGTGCAGCATAGTATGTGGAAAGTATCATGAAAATGTCTGAGTATCGTGATATGATTTTTTTTGCATAACACTCACCCCGACAATAAGATCTTAACACTTGATGTACATAAACAAGCAGTTGAGAGCACATTTTTGTCTTACAACAAAAGCAGCGAAAGACTGTCGTAGTATGAGCGATACCATTCGTCCCATCATGAAATCCCATCATAAGCAGTCACTGAGACACATTAAACTGCCATGGCTTTATGTCTCATTGTTTACTTGATATCAGGTCATTGACAGGCATTAAGACTAGTGATGCATCGAAATTTCAGCCGTTACAATGGTTTGGTTGTGGTGATTTCTGGTTTTGGGCCAAAATAAAAAAAATTAAACTGCACAAAATAAATACGTGTCAAAGTGTAACAGTGGACTAACACTTTTCATATAATGGTGATGAAAATTGGAAACTGATTAAAAGCTTTTTTTTTTTTTTGTCTTAGCTCTCTTATGCTGACCAAACCCATTCTAATGATTTGAGTGGCAGCAGATCAACAGTGGCAATGTCAACCGTGAGGAGTTTTTCACAGTTTCTTTGAAGGACGTTAGACATGCAGTTTTGTAGTCTTTATTCATGCTGAGTATTAACAAGGGATACAAGACCCAAGACCTTCTCCACTACAAGTTTGATAATACTTATAAACACGACTCTCGCACAATACACAGAATACAACAGCACAACAGAAGCAGAAAGAAAAGTCCCTGCTCGCACACCATCACCACCTAGTGTTGTTGACATAAGTATCACTTAAAAATGAATGGAATTCATTACCTTTGACGGCCAGCCATTCTCTGCTGTCAAGGATGCTGAATTTTGTAGATACATCCTGTAATCATTTTATGTTCATTTTATATGAACTGTTTTTGTTTACTGTCAGCTCAGTTGTGGACTGACTTTTTCAATAATACGATAGTTTTTTTTTTTCCTCATTAACTTGCAGTTATTTTTACCGTTTCAAGCAAAAGCATAAATAAAAGTGAAAATCGTCTCACTGAAGAGGACCTTTGATCTTCTTGTATGTGGGGATGTAAATCAGAGCGGTAATAATAATGTTAATAATGAAACACATTTTCTCTTATTAGTGAATAATATGTTGACCACATAGATATCATGTACCACTGGTGCTGACCATACTGTCTGTGTGTGAAACAGAATCCAGGGAAACAGGGCCAAGAGATCCAGAGCAGCACAGCAGAACTCATCACAGGCCTGGTGCAGCTGGTTCCTCTCGCCAACATGGGGGACATTTCCCAAGAGGCCATGGAGGTGAGAATTCTGTGCACTGCTATGGCTAAATTAAAGAGAAGAGAGAGAATTACTCCAGTGTTTTGCACCCTTAGTTATTTTAATAATTGTAGGTAGAGTGTAGACTGAAAAATGTTGGAATGCTTCTGACCCGTTGATTTGATTGTAGTAGTGGAAGCTGCTGGGTATTCTTTGTACATGTTTGTGGCAGTAATTAATCAGGTGTGATCTCTTGTGAAGGCTTTACTAGTTCTGCATCAGCCAGAGACCATTGAGCTGTGGAATCCAGACACTCCTATGGAGACCTTCTGGGACATCAGGTACAGTAGGACTGAGCAGAATATGCTGCGGCAGCACTACAAATAGATGAAAAACATCTTTTTATTTTTTCAATTTGTGGTTTTTGGCAGTGAAGGCTGTCTAAGAATATCATTTGAATATTTGTAGAAACTAAAAACAAAATGCGCATTTCAATGTGGAATTTTTAAAGCTACCTCTGTTGCAGCTCATAGTGCGCCCCAGCTTAGTTAGGCTACGTTCGCATTATAAGCCTTATTGCTCAGTTTTTTGCACTGATAGTTTTTCTAATGTGATGGTTCATTTGATGAATCATATGTCACTAATTTAACACATCTGTATCCTGAAACAACCCACATGTGCACTTCATCAATAATGTCATGTGAAGGAACCACATGCATCAAGAACAATAAACAGACTGATCAGCAGAATAAACCTCTGTGACGAAGATAACTGGCTCTGAACAGCCCCTCACCTCTTTATTGTTGGAGCAAGATGAACACAAAAAGGGTCATGAATTTGCAGCATTTATTGGCGCTAACTTCATGTTCGGCGCTTCTTCTATGTTAAAACCGAATGGTGCTGCATGCGCGGTAAGAAAAAACACATGGATTCTGATCTGAATGTTCTCATTAAGGTTGCATAGCCTTGAATTGGGCGTGGATCTCTTCTAGCACCACATATGAAAGTGTCTCAGATCTGATTTGAATAGACCATAATATGATTTGCATGTCCCCACTGCTCTGAAAACATTAGATCTGTGTGACATTAAGGCAAAAAAAACGAATTTGTACCACTACAGCCTGGAAATGTGAATGCAGTCTTAGTAATGTAATGTAATCAGAAACCATGACTGTCGATAAGAAGGAAAGAGGTTCTGTTGCTAACAACAATCAAATAAACAATTTGTTTTTTATCAACTCGGACATTCTGAATGAAATTATTTGTTTACTTTATACACTGAATAAAAATAATAGGCAGAAATTGATTGCCGTGTGAGTTTTTCTGAAAAGCCAAAGCTGCAGGTGTGGACGCTTTGTAGGGCAGTAAACTAATTTATTAAGTAATGAATTGAGCTGCTAGTTTAGCTGCTTGGCTACACACAGTTTCTGTAGACATGCGACTTTTTTATTTACCTACAGTCGGTGTGCTTGCGCTTTCAGAGCATCCAGTCTCTTTAGCTAGTTAAGGTGGTATCACTGTGTGGCCTTTTGATGACTGTTTTGTGAATTTTGACTCGAGGCTGAGAGTCATTGATTTAAATGCTGTGGTTTTGAGGGCACTTAATAATTTATGCTGTGCACCTCTTTGTGGACTTAGGAGACCTAACATTTGACTTCTGCCGTTTTTACTGCATTTGCAGAAAAATAACACATTTACAAACAAAGACAGACAGACAGAGGTAAAATTCAAATTGAATTTCTTAAAATTATTATAAGTTATTATTTTTGAAATCCTGGATGAGCACTAGAATGCAACTTATATTTGGAGCAGCCACGATCCTGTACTCATGCTTATATGCTTGATTATTGATAGTATTTTCTGCCTTCAGCTCGCAGGTCCTTTTCTTCATCTGCAAGAAGCTCATCGGCCATCAGCTGATCAACAGCACAGAGATCCTGAAGTGGCTGAGGGAGATCCTCATCTGCAGGAACAAGTTTCTCCTCCGGAACAAAGTGAGTTACAGTCTTCATCTGGTGTTCTTTCTTTTCTTTTACATCCTTAACTTCTATTCTAGTCATCTTAGATCACAAGTTTTTCACATTTGAAGTTTAAGGGCGCACATGTTAAAGGCATGGTCTTGTTCCTCTCTTTGCAGGAGCGAGCCACAACAGGCAGCGCGATCCCCATCTGCAGACAGGCCCAGACCAAGCTGGAGGTTTGTCTCTACATGTTCCTGTGGAGCCCGGACATGGAGGCTGTGCTGGTGGCCATGTCCTGCTTCCGTCATCTCTGTGAGGAGGCAGATATCCGCTGCGGTGTAGACGAGGTACCCGTGCAGACCATCCTTCCCAACTACAATACCTTCATGGAGTTTGCCTCTGTCAGCAACATGATGGCAACAGGTATTTATTTTTTGTTATTTATTTTACTCAATGTGAACAAATTTAATTAGGAAAAGAAATCTAGGGTAGTTCACAAAGCAAGATTAGTCAGTTAGGCAGCTCATTTAAGCCAGAAGTCCAGCCTCACTTTTGTCTTAGGATAACCAGCTTACTAAGAAATCCGACTTCTATAATTTTATGGATGTTAAAGTCCTCATCTTCCAGAACAGGGCAGCAGCAACTTTCTCTGTATGTGCCTTTTTGACCTTTCCACTTGTTCCCTGTCTGTTTTTGTATGTACCCTGTAGGTCGCTCTGCCTTACAGAAGAGGGTAATGGCTTTGCTGAGAAGGATAGAGCAACCCACACCTGGTAACACAGAGGTCAGGACCAACTGTCCTGCTTTTTTACTGGGCGACTGCTAGTTGCAATGAAAACCGTGTCAGAGCGCAATGATTTAAAATCATTATGCAGTTTACTGTTCATTTAGTTCTACCACTTTTTTTGCACCCTCTCTACATTTAGTATATCTTTAGTAGAGCAACACATTTCATGATTTTAATTTTGGTTGGCATTAATCTTTTTACCTTGTTAAAGTGGATGTCTGAGCAATTTGTAGTGAGTCTACAGTACCAAACAATTTCTTCACAGGACACATTCAAAATATGTACCGTGCTGTGCAAAAAAACAGACCACCCTTCATTTATTTACTTTCCAGTGAAAAAGGCTATTGGGTACAAAGTATTTACTTTTCAGAAAATATTTCTGAAGGGATTAGATGGCAGATACTCCTCTTGCATAAAGAAGAGGAAAGTCAAATGAAAAAACATACATTAAGCTTCCATGTTTGAGAGACAGGAGAAAATCAGTCTCCACTCTTCAGATCTGAAGAACTTTACAGGGGTTTCTGTCCATCCTTCCACTGTGAGAAGACAACTCAATACTCTGGGTCTGAAAGATTGCGTCACTGTCGAGAAGCTCTTACTGAGAAAAGGAAATACAAACTAAAAGAAAAGAGAAATGAAAAAATCTGCAAATCAAACAAAGAAGCTGCTGGTGTTCTTAGGACTGAGCACCCCAGACCTCATCATAACTGAATGTGCTTGAGATTACTTGGATCAGCAAGCAGGAAATGTAACCAACTTCTAAGTGTGAACTGTGAAGGTGTGGAAAAATATCCCTGCAGATTCCTTTGAAATACTGAAAGTATATCTTAAAAGAACTGAAGTGCTTCAAAAAAAGAAAAGTGATCACACTAAATACTGAAAAAAGACCTTTCATTTAGTTGTTGTGGCTTATGTGTAGTTTTCTATTAAATGTGTTTTTGTTTTTTTTGCCTAATGCTTTAAAATGAAGAACTGGTGGCCATTTGACTGAAAATTGAACAAATTAATGTCTCTGACTTTTGCACAGCACTGTAGCTTCTCTTATAGCAGTAACTGTGCTCCTTTAGACAGTTGTCTGAGATTAAATCTTCTTTAGTAATTGAACTATTACACTGCTAGTCATTGCCAGAACTTTTGGAGAAAAAAAAAAGATATTTTAAAATGTGGTTGTGAACAAAAGAGTGTTGCCTAGAGTTTAAAAAAAATAAAAAATATGTACAAGGAATTGTTTAGGAATATAAAAACTGAATTTGCGGAGTGGTAAGATAATGCCTTTTCACTGATGGTAACTGTAAAAATCTTTATAGGCCTGGGAAGACACGTATGCGAAATGGGAGCATGCCACCAAATTAATTCTTAACCATCCAAAAACAAAGCTGGAAGATTGTCAGGTAGTATTTATTTTCTCCATCATAGAAACTGTAGAGTATACATGCTTTTGTATCCTGAAATATTGCACCAAAAACAAGGTTAATCTTTTTGTCCTCTCTCTCAGGAATGGATCAACATGACTGGTTTCCTGTGTGCCCTGGGTGGGGTCTGTTTGCAGCAGAGGAACACGCCAGGTCCTGCCACCTACAGCCCTCCAATGGGACCCTTGAGTGAGCGCAAGGGTTCCATGATCTCAATGGGCTCGTGCGAAGGTAACGCTGAGACGCCCCTCAGCAAGTTTTTGGACCGGCTGCTCTCACTCATGGTGTGCAGCCACGAGAAGGGCGTGCAGATTCGCAACAACGTCAAGGACCTGGTGGGCTTGGAGCTGAGCCCGGCCCTCTACCCCATGCTCTTCAACAAGTTGAAGAACAGCATCAGCCGCTTCTTTGATGCCCAGGGCCCGGTAAGTGCCTTTAACCACCAAGCTCACATGTGACTCCTGGCCAGTGGTTCTCAATTCTGGTCTTACCCTGCATATTTAGGGGTTTTCTCTGACCTGATTTATGTAATCAGTTAATTAATAAGCTCTTCTGGCAGCATGGTGGCGTGGTGGGTAGCGCTGTCGCCTCACAGCGAGGAGGGCCTGGGTTCGATTCCGCGGCCGGGTGATCAGGGTCCTCTCTGTGTGGAGTTTGCATGTTCTCCCCGTGTCTGCGTGGGTTTCCTCCAGGTTCTCCGGTTTCCTCCCACAGTCCAAAGACATGCAGTCAGGCCAATTGGACATGCTAAATTGCCCCTAGGTGTGAGTGACTGTCTGGGTCTGTCTGTCTGCCCTACGATGGACTGGCGACCTGTCCAGGGTGTATCCTGCCTTTCGCCCGAAGACTGCTGGGATAGGCTCCAGCACCCCCCTGTGACCCTGACGGAGAAGCGGCTTAGAAAATGGATGGATGGATGGATAATAAGCTCTTTTTGAGAACAAATCAGGATGTTGGAGCAAAATAATCTGTAAAATTTGTTGTACTCCAGGACCAGAATTGGGAGCTACTTTGGTTCATCTGGCGGATGCTTCTGAAGTTGCGTCCTCCTGTCTGTGTCATGTGCTTAAGGTTTAAAGCGCTGTGTATCTTTTGTAGGTACCCATCAATGAGACCAACACGCAGTTTGTGGAGCAGACTATTGCTATAATGAAGAACTTGTTAGATAACCACACAGAAGGCAGCTCTGAACATCTTGGCCAGGCCAGCATCGAGACCATGATGCTCAACCTGGTCAGGTAAGAGCCTCTATACTGAAGAATTCCACCTGTAGGTTATGTGTCTGGTAGGGCTGTAGGATGTGAACAAGGTACAATATTCTGTTCTGTTTTCCGGATTCTTGATATTACGTTATGCCTTGCAGTATAGTCGGGTGCAAAATCAGGGATCACTAGTGAAAATGTTATGTTTAGCATTCCATTTTGATTTGATACAAAGTTTTCCATTCCAAATTATATTCAAAGTCAATTTCCTTGTTCTTTCTGAATGCTATTGTGTTGGCAGGTACGTGCGTATCTTGGGGAACATGGTTCACGCCATCCAGATCAAAACTAAGCTGTGCCAGCTGGTCGAGGTGATGATGGAGCGCCGAGATGACCTATCCTTCTGCCAGGAGATGAAGTTCAGGTGAGAGGGAGTGTCTACTTGGAAAATCTCTTGTGTGTGCAGCTCCTCTTCCTGTGGAGTTAACATGATGTTTGTGTCTCAGGAATAAAATGGTGGAGTATCTAACAGATTGGGTGATGGGAACCTCCAACCAGGCAGCCGATGACGATGTCAAGTGTCTAACCAGGTACTTCAGCAGAATCGCAGGTTCCATTATAGGGATATGTATTTAGTGTTAGTGTGTGAAATTAATATTGAGCAGCATTAAAACCTGCATTATTATCTCAGTGTATTTGAGCATGAACTTGTGCTTTAGGGACCTGGACCAGGCTAGTATGGAAGCAGTAGTGTCCTTGCTGGCTGGGTTGCCACTTCAGCCAGAGGAAGGAGATGGTGTGGAACTCATGGAGGCCAAATCCCAACTCTTCCTCAAGTAAGACCACTTGGAACTGCTGTATACCTAATACTTTCTTTTTAACATCCACTGCTTTGTACCATATCAGAGTTCCTAACAGTATTTCTCCAAAATGTTCTCCAGATTTCGCCAGTAAGTGTTGAAACAGTCTGTGGACCTGCTAGTATTATTCCATTCGCTTTTTCCTTCATCATTAGTTACATTGATGTTTTCCGGTGAAAAATTCCTTAAGTACATGTTTTTCCACATTCAGTAGAGCCTCACAAATACATAAAGACAAATACATAAAGACTTACAGCATCTGGGACCAGATTCATCAAAGTGTCTTAAGAAAGAAAATTTTCTCAAATGTGTTTTTCAAGAAAAACGTTAAGAGAAATTGTTATTCTCCAAATGACCTTTTAAGAATTATAACTTTTTTATGAATAATTTTAGGAAGAGGTGGTATTCTTGACAATACTGTGTTCTTAAATGTTTTCTTAAGCTTGCGATAGCCTCATACTTGTCTAAGGTGTAAGAGTTGACAAGGTCAGCATCTAACTTTATCACGGACACCGTCACTGCTCCTCCTGCCCATCCTCCTCTGTTACTCCACAATTATCATATTTTCCAATGAGGATTTTGTTCCTGTTGGCTGTTTCTTCCACCATTACCTCTAATTCTTGTTTTTAGCTCCTCTGAGTGGATTTAGCTAAAAAATGGAAATAACAGTTATTTCACATTCAAAATGTGTCTTGCATCGTTTGTCGTACATGGTAAAACGCATTCATAAGAAAACAGAGATTTTCTTAAGAAAGCCTCAAGAAAATAATTAAGATTATCTTAAGAGAATATTTGAGAATATATATTTTTTTTCTTTTGAGAATTGCATTTAAGAACATTCTTATGAACAGCTTGCTGTTTGTCTTAAAATCCTTTACGAGTTTCTTCTGAAAGCATTCCTGAATCCAGCTCCCGATCCCTGCCTAGCAGTGTTCCTTGAGTCTCATCCTTCACGAGGCAGATTCACCGCCCTCCTCTTTTTTATGCAGGTACTTCACATTGTTCATGAACCTGCTGAACGACTGCAGTGAGGTGGAGGATGACGGACAGCAGGTGGCTGGCCGGAAGCGGGGGATGTCCAGACGCCTGGCCTCCCTTCGCCACTGCACTGTGTTGGCCATGTCCAACCTGCTCAATGCCAACGTGGACAGTGGTCTTATGCACTCCATTGGTAATGATCAGATACCACGCAGCAAATTTCTTGAAGTTAATATTAGAATCATGTCTAGTTTTCTGTCAGTTCTCTTTACCAACATGGAAACTTATTACTCGTCAAGGGTCAGAATTCGGTTATTTGTCAGTCATTGCTGATTTCCAGTGCACGATGCACCAGAATGTTTCCAAAGATCTGAGCTGCAATTCTCTGTCCCAGGTCTTGGCTACCATAAAGACTTGCAGACACGAGCCACCTTCATGGAGGTGCTGACCAAGATCCTCCAGCAGGGCACGGAGTTCGACACACTTGCTGAGACAGTACTGGCGGATCGCTTTGAGAGGCTGGTTGAGCTTGTCACCATGATGGGAGACCAGGGCGAGCTGCCCATTGCTATGGCTTTGGCCAATGTAGTGCCTTGTTCTCAGTGGGTCTGTACTGATTTTTGTACATTGAGAGTGATCCACACATTGATGTCTGCAGGCGTTAGATGTGCTGATATTTATCTCCTTTCGCAGGATGAGCTGGCACGGGTTCTGGTCACTCTCTTTGACTCGCGGCATCTCCTGTACCAGCTGCTCTGGAACATGTTCTCTAAGGAGGTAGAGCTGGCCGATTCCATGCAAACTCTCTTCCGAGGAAACAGCCTGGCCAGTAAAATCATGACATTTTGCTTTAAGGTAGAATACATCTTTCTAGACTGAGTGATTGTACTTTTTACAAGTTTTTATTTTTTTCAAGGTCTCCTTCTGTTCATTTCTCTCTCTCTCTCTCTCTCTCAGGTGTATGGTGCTACCTACCTGCAGAAACTGCTGGAGCCCCTCCTCCGAGGCGTCATTACGGCTCCTGAGTGGCAGATGCTTAGTTTTGAAGTTGATCCCACCAGGTCGAATCTCCAATGCACTCATTTACTTTACATGCCTGTGAAATCACCATTACAGTAGTCCCCTAAATGCCACAGGGCAAGAAATGTTTTAATGTAGGGCTAGGTATAGAAACGAAGTGCCTTTGTGGTACTGACCAAATTACTTAACTACTACAGAGTATCAAAAATTTTCACATCATACCAGTACAGAAATTCTAATATCTTCTAACAATTTCTAAGCAGTTAGTCTTAACAGCATTCTTGTGCTGATAGGCATGCGTGTGCCTAAATCTAGATCTAGGCTGTCTAAATTACACTGCCATTCAAAGGTTTGAAATGAATGTTTTAAGAGTGGTTTGGTTGTAGTCAAGTGTATAAAATGTTTATAGTGTGCTCATCCTATGCATCTTGATAGGTTTCACATAGGAATCTGTAAGAACAATGAAAAGAGGTTTTACATGAACAGATATATAAAATGTCTGAAAAAGCTTTTTAATATTGAGAACCAAGCTAAAACAAATTGATATCCATACTTCCCAAAAAAAAAAAGGTAAATGTTGAAATATTTGACCGACCCTGCTGCTCATTTTGGTTTTGGATGTTCCTTCTGGCTCAGTTTTCACATGCTGGTTCTCACAGCCCTGCTTTGGAACAGATTTTACCCTGTATTTCCCAGCTGTAGATTTTAGCACATTATTTCTTTGAATGCTGTCTTATATAAAGCCTTTCCAGGGAGACTTTACCTCATTTTTAAAGCTCAATGTTTTGGTAGCCCATTTCAACCTGTCAGGACCCATCCAAGAGCACTTAAAGGCAGGCTTCACTGATGTTTCTGAATTTCTGCATATTTAGATGGTTTAGATATAAACAAAGTTATTTAGTGGTTTGGTGTGAACTGCTCTGTTCTAAAGAAGCTGCCAAGTCAGAATTGTTCGCAGTGGTGTTAAGAACCAGATGTCTGAAAACTTTAATGCATTTAGAATCTCAGAAAGGGGGAGAGAGATGTGCAGAATGTAACCCAAAAAAACCCTTTCAGATTTACTACTGTTTTACAATCAACGTTATGTATAGGGAAAACATATGAAAACATTACCTCTGAAATATTTTTCCTACAATAAACTATTTGACATAAAACTGCTTTGAATTTCTTTGTTTGCATCTCAGTGATTGAATTATACAGAATTTTTTCAATTCCCCTGTGAGTGAAAATGTGTATATATATATATATATATATATATATATATATATATATATATATATATATATATATATATATATATATATATATATATTTTTTTTTTTTTTTACTTTTTTTTTTTTTACTATTAATTTTTTTCTTGTGCTGGTCCTTTAGACTGGAGCCCAATGAAGTCTTGGACGAAAACCAGCGCAACCTGCTCCAGATGACCAACCGTTTCTTCCTGGCTATCATCAGCTCCTCAAGTGAATTCCCTCCACAGCTGAGGAGTGTCTGTCACTGCCTGTTCCAGGTGGGCAGGGCAGGGGCAGTAGTCAGAGGGTTTCCCCACAGCTTGTGTCTGTGTTATGGGTCCATCTGGTGTTCTGGGGTTCGGACTGAGATCAGCAACCAGCCTCTGTCATCTGTGCTGTGTTGTAAACTTTCTACTAGCGTAAATGTTGAGTGTATGGCTTTATTTTTGTGCTGGTCTCATGTCAAATATGATTTGTTTTTAGGACTGCAATCGTTTTTGTGCATTCAGTTTGAGTGGATCGGTTCTCAAAGTAGATGACTTAAGATTTCAGATGCATTTTTGTCATGAGGGTCACTCTGTGCCAACTGACATGGGGCCTGTCCAGTCTTGTTATGGTTTTAGAAGAAATGAAAATCATACGTTCAGACAAAATTTCAAAGCTGTGGTCAGTTTAGTAGTTACGTTTTTTGGCTCATTGGGTTTTAATATGTTAATTGGACATAACTTTCCTCATTCAGAAAAACAAGCACACAGTTTAACTGATTTGAAGCACTGCTCTTATGAAGCACCAGATGTTATGTGACTGCTAATAGCACCCCCTTGTGGAGAATCTTTAGCCTGCTGAACGTAAGACTGATTGACTTACTGACTGAATGGCTTACTCAATCTCTTTTAAGACTATAGGGTAAGTGCCTTTAGTTATAGACATTTTTCTCATGGTACAACTTCAGATATTACATGCAGAAAATATTTTATGTTTGACATAAATTATGAAATACTTCATTAAATCTACATATTGTAAAAATACATTTGAAAAATTATTAAAAGTTGCATTTCAGATTTTTCTTGCATGAAATACATCCAGTATATTTCAAATTATTTATTTGTACCCACTTAATATTTCTGTTCAGCTCAGATTTTCTGAAAATAGTTCAGATAGACTCAAAATGTAAGATTTAGAACTGAAGGGGGGAATGTTAAAAATTCATTCCTAAAAAAAATACACGTCCATACAATTTTGCATGGTTGCCTAAATAAAATTTGAGTTTTGCCTAATTTTTTCTTCATGGAAATCCGCGATGTCACAGGACAGGCCCCAGGTGAGTTGGTGTGGAGTGACCCATGGGCTTGGGTTTGTTTGTTTTTGTATGCGTGGGTGTGTGTGTGTGTGATAGCTAGTGCCGTGACCTGTTTGTGCTCATCTCTGTCCTGTAGGCTACTTGCCACTCTCTACTGAATAAAGCCACAGTTAAAGAGAAAAAGGAAAGCAAAAAATCCGTAAGTTCAGTGGAATTCCTTCATCTCCACTGCTTCTCTTTAGTAGAGTAATAGCACTTCATTCTCTTGGATGGCTAAATTAATCTAGATCTCCTTTACACTGCCCACCTCTTGACAGTCATCACCTGGAATCATACTACTAATTTCTTGCCCTCGTTCTGAAGCTTTCGCTTTGATGCGCTTTACATAGAACCCAGCCGACAAAGCGTATTCTCGTCCTTCTTTGCATCACCTCTCAGGTGGGCTCTCTGTTTCGGGGTTTATGGATGAAAGGCATTGCGGATCATGTAGGTTTACCATAAACCAACCTTTCATATTCTACCAGAATGGCTTAACTTACCCTCATGACTTCCACTTGGCATCTGGACCTTTCTAATACGAGCTAGAAGAGTGTATCTGTAGTAAGATGATTTCAAATGCCTTGCTTTCCTTATTTCTCCTCTAACACTTTTTTAACAGGGCAATAGTGGCAAGCTTACCTGTCAGTTGCTTTGAAGCGTCACAGCTTAAACTTTTTTTTTCTTTCTCTAATTCTTTTAAATAGTGATCTTATTATCTTTGGACACAGCCTGCAAAAGTTCAGACCCATCCCATGTAAATTCTTACATTATTAACAGACTTGTTTGTTTCCCTTCTGGCTCAGGTGGTAAGTCAGCGTTTTCCTCAGAACAGTATAGGAGCTGTCGGCAGTGCCATGTTCCTGCGCTTCATCAATCCCGCCATCGTCTCCCCTTATGAGGCCGGGATCCTTGACAAGAAGCCCCCTCCTCGGATAGAGCGAGGGCTCAAACTCATGTCCAAGGTAAGAAATGATTCCAGTTTATACAAGCACAGTTCCAAAAAAGTTGGTATAGTTTGTGGAATGCAAGTGATTTGTAAGTCCACTTTGGAAACAGAGAGTACAAAAACAAGATGTTTACCCTGTTCTTCATTGTTTTTTTGTAAACATGTACAGTACCTCACAAAAGTGAGTGCAGTCTTCAAATATTTGATCTTTCCATGGGACAACATTATAGAAATGAAAGTTGGATATAACAAAATAATCAGTTCACAGTTTGTATAACAGTATAGATTTACTGTCCTCTGAAAATAAGCCAGCACACAGCCATTAATGTCTAAATAGCTGGCAACACGAGTGAGTCCACCTCACAGTGAACGTGTCCAAATTGTGCTCAAAGTGTCAGTATTTTGTGTGACCACCATTATTATCTAGCACTGCCTGAACCCTCTTGGGCATGGAATTCACCAGAGCTGCACAGGTTGCTACGGGAATCCTCTTCCACTCCGCCGTGATGACATCATGGAGCTGGTGGATGTTAGACAACTTGCACTCCTCCACCTTCCACTTGAGGATGCCCCACAGGTGCTCAAGTGGGTTTAGTTCTGGAGACATACTTGGCCAGGCCATCACCTTTACTTTCAGCTTCCTCAGCCTAGCAGTTGTTATCTTGGAGGTGTGTTTGGGGTTGTTATCCTGTTGGAAAACTACCCTGCGGTGCAGTTTCTGAAGGGAGAGGATCTTGCTCTGCTTCAGAATGTCACCGTACATGTTGGAATTCATGTTTCCCCCTGATGAATCACAGCTTCCCAATGCCAGCAGCACTCATGCAGCTCTAGACCATGATGCTACCACCACCACCATGCTCGACTGCAGGCAAGAGACAGTTGTCTTGGTACTCCTCACCAGGGCGTCACCACACATGTTGAACACTATCTGAGCCAAACAAGTTTATCTTGGTCTCATCAGACCGCGGACATGGTTCCAGTAATAAATGTTCTTGGACTGCTGGTCTTCAGCAAACTGTTTCCGGGTTTTTTTTTGAGCGTCAGCTTCAGAAGAGGCTTCCTTCTGGGATGACGGCCATGCAGACAGAGTTGATGCAGTGTGCGGTGTGTGGCCTGAGCGCTGACTGGCTGACATCCCCCTTCTTCAGCCTCTGCAACAATGCTGGCAGCACTCATGCATATATTTTTTTGAAGCCGACCTCTGGATATGATGCTGAACACGTGGACCGAGTGGAATCTGTCCTGGATAACCACTGTATGACCTTGGCCACTGTGCTATAGCTTAGTTTCAGGATGTTAGCAAACTTCTTATAGCCTAGACCATCTTTGTGGAGAGCAACAATTCTGTTTCTCACATCCTCAGAGTTCTTTGCCATGAGGTGCCATGTTAAATATCGAGTAGTATGAGAGAATTGTACTCAAAACACCAAATTTAACAGCCCAGCTTAACATTCACACCGGGAACCTTGAATCTCTTTAACGAGTCGTATGACACCAGGGAGGGACAACGACACAATTGGGCACAGTTTGGACATGTTCGTTGTGAGGTGGACTCATTTGTGTTGCCAGCTATTAAGACGTTAATGGCAATGTGCTGACTTCTTTTCAGAGGGCAGTAAATCTGTACTGCTATACAAACTGTATGCTGAGTACTTTGTTATATCCAAGTTTCATTTCCATGGTGTTGTCTCATGAAAGGTATAATAAAATATTTGCAGAAATGTGAGGAGTGTACTCACTTTTGTAAGATACTGTATGCCCATTCTGAAATTGATTCATGTCCAGAAAACTTGAGACAGACTTTGAACTTTGGGAAATGTTCAAAACAGATCTCAAACAGGTAAGGCAATCATGCGTGGCTATGGAAGGAAATATCTCAAAAAATCCTAGACTTTTATGAGCAAGGATCCTAAGCTCCCAACTCCTCCTTCTCAGTACGTAATATTAAAAAAAATCTGCCAAAATATCTGTGCTCATAGAGCAATGCTGAAAACCACAACTGAATGCACAAGACCTTAGATCCCTCAGATAGCACAGCTTTAAAAACTCTTGTTTTTGTGACTGATGTTACCATATGGGCTTTTGAATACTTTGACAGACTGTTGTCGGTAAGTGCTGTTCATTGGTGCACACCCAAATCCAAGTTAAGCCTGTACTATGCACAGTCCAGAAACGCCGCCGACTTCTCTGGGTTCGAGGTCACCTGAAACTAACTGATGCACAGTGGAAATGTGTGTTGTGGTTTGACGATTTTTCAGATTGTTTTATGGAAACAATAGACATTGTGTTTTCTGGGCCATAGAAGTAGAGGACCAGATTTTTTCTGTTGTAAAGTTCAGAAGGCAAGGTCTGTAATCACATGGCATTGTGTTAGTGCCCATAGCATGAGTAACTTGCACATTTGTGAAAGCACCAACACTGAAATATGTGTTTTGGAGCACATACCACTGCCTTTAAGACTCTGTCTTTTTCAAGCTTATTTCGACAAGAGACCTACTGGAATTGCATTTGTATTGAAATTTGAAGAGATGCCGGAATATTTCTTGTTGATAAATTTTTTAATATTTCTTTTTTGATACTGCTTATGTATTTTTATTACTATGGTTTAAGAGGAGCTGTTTTAAATTGATGCAGTTCACTTAACTTGGCTGTCTATTAGTACCTGTTCACATTGCTCAAGCTCTGCTGAACTACAGGCAAACTTACAAAGCCAACATGATGACATGCAGCCTTCTGTCCATTTTCATGCATCCTGTTTGTGAACTTTCTCATTCATACAGATTCTGCAAAGTATTGCGAACCACGTGTTGTTCACGAAGGAGGAGCACATGAGACCTTTCAATGACTTTGTGAAGAGCAATTTCGATGCAGCCAGAAGGTACGTCAGCACTGCCACCACTCATCATGCATTTCAAGGGATGCACAGTACAATAAGCTCTTGAGCTTCAAATAGCTAAACTCGTCATGTTTATAAAGCAGGGAGGGATATTCAAAACAGCCTTGCTGGGCCTTTTTACCCATTTGAATTCTCGGTGTAAACATTCTCGTGGTGTTTGTATATTAAGTGCTCTAATACACATGTGGTTAGAGAGCTACAGTTGTATTGTGATGTTCCTTCAAAGTATCTAAACTTTAAGGTAGAACGGGAAAATTCGAGCAAGGCGCTTTATGACAGAAGTGTTTGACAGTTTCTTGTTCCAGATTAACCGTATCAGGAAACCAGCTGAGTTTATAAATGCAAATAAGTCCATTCGTCTCTAAATTATTGATGTTAATCTTAAATCTTTCTCTTTGTCTTTTCATTAACTACTAACTAGGCAAGACTGTTGTCTGTGTTGCTATGTGACCAGCAGTCTGTGCGCCAGTCTTCAAGGTTAAAGGGTGAATAGGTAGATATACAGTTATGTGCAAAATAATAGCAGTCTAACATCACTGTGTTTAATTACTGATTTTGGCAGAGAAGATAATACAACATGGGAAAAAAATGAATGACTAGGTGTAGCCGAGTAATGGGCAACCAACAGAATCAACAGTCATGACATGCACGCTGCTAATTGGGTGTAATTGACTCATTTAATGAAAGGGGCATGTTCAAATTAATAGCAGTGTGGAGTTCAATTAGTGAGGTCATTCATTCTGTGAATGAACAGGTGTCAAGTATGGTGCTTATTTAAAGAAGGAGGGGAGCAAATGTTGTACCTGCTGGTTTTAGCCCTTGCTCAGTAAGTAAAATGGGTCGTTCCAGACAATGTACCGAAGGAGAAAGAACTTGATCAGGAAGTTGATTGGAAAGGGGAAAACATATAAAGAAGTGCAGATGAGAGGCTGTTTAGCTAAAATGATCTCAAATGCTTAAAAACGGCGAACAAAACCCGAAACACATGGTAGGAAAAGAAAAACTACCATCTGCGTAGATCATAGTATAACAAGAATGGCAGAGAAGTGTCCAATGATCGACTCCAGGGAAATCAAAGAAGATCCTTCAGTTACCTGTAAGTACTGCAACAATCAAGACACCTACTTGAAGCCAAACTGTTTGCAAGAAACCCTCGTAATGTACCATTGCTGAAAAAAAAGACATGTTGAAAAGGTTAGAGTTTGCCAAAGAACACATTGACTGGCCTAAAGATAAGTGGCGCAACATTCTATGGACAGATGAGAGCAAGATTGTTCTTATTGGGTCCAAAGGCCACAGATCGTTTGTGAGATTACCCATGAACGCTGAATTCAAGCCACAGTACACTGTGAAGACTGTAAAACATGAAGGTGCAAGCATAATGGTTTGGGGATGTTCCTCATACTCTGGAGTCGGGCCCATTTATCGCATACCGGGCACCATGGACCAGTTTGAATATATCACAATGCTGGAAGAGGTCATGTTGCCTTATGCTGAAGAAGAATTACCTTTGGAATGGTTGTTTGAGCAGGACAACGACCCCATACACACCAGCAAGTGGGCAACATCCTGGTTCCAGACCAGAATTTGTGGAGTGACATCAAAAATGCTGTTTTTGATGCAATACCCAAGAAAGCAGAAGAACTGTGGAATGTAAACCAGTAAGCTTAGGCTGGAATATCTGACCGCAGGTGTCAGATGTTAGTTGACTCCATGCCACACAGATGTTAAAGATGTAGTTCAGTGATTAACAGAAAAGCTAAATCTGTAAACAAATTTCAGTTTATCCTGTAAATATTCAAGTTTGTAAATGAAAATGCAGACACTGCAGACTATTCTTTTTTTTTTCTCTTCATTTTCAGTTTAAAAATTGATATTTTGTTCATGTTTTCATTTGGGATTGAATGTGCAGTGCTCCCAGTGCCTTTGTGTATATGGAAATAAATGCCATTATGAGGATTGAGCTTTTTCTCAGTTGTTTTAAACACACTGCTATTATTTTGCACATAACTGCATATTAACTCCCAGCGTTTGAGACCATTTATTGTTAAAATTGTTAGAATGATCAGCAGAGCTTTATTTTACTGTGAAGGAGGATTATTTTATTTTTACCTAAAAAATCTAAAACTCCTGTGGAGCCGCAGCAGGGCAGTGAAAGAGCTGACCTAGAAAGTTTTGTATAATATGTAATGAAAAATTCCAGAAATTCTGTTGGAACTTTACCTTTTTTGAGGAAACCTGATTCATAGAGAACAAATACAGTTATGTACAGAACTGCTTGTCATGTTGTGGACCTGGTGTACATGTTTAATGCTCTGATTGTCTAAAATATTTCAAATGTGCCGTCATTGTGTCCTTCCATCAGATTTTTCCTGGACATAGCTTCAGACTGCCCGGCCAGTGACTCCGTCAACCACAGCTTATCTTTTATCAGCGATGGTAATGTGCTGGCTCTGCACAGGCTGCTATGGAACAACCAGGAGAAGATTGGCCAGTATCTCTCCAGCAATAGGTGAGAGATGCTATTTTAGAGACTGACTCTCTGTTTTCTGGGAGGCGGGCAGTGAAGTTTTGAGGCTACTTCTGGGAGTGTAAATGTGTCCAAAGCAAATGGTGCAGCACTGTAGACTATTAGCTAAAACTGGCAAAGTACAAAAGGGCATTTTGCAATGCTTGGCTGCTCAGAACAGGAGTTATATTTGTTATTCAGATTTGCTGATTTGACTGCCCCCTGATGTGAATCCTAAAACAAATGCACTGTGGTCATCTACTACAGGCTACACTGTAGACTGATTTTTAACAAATCATGACATAAAAAATGTTTGTATCTCTAAGTAAAGCAACAGTCAAAGACTTGGGATTTAACTTTTAATCACTATTTGTACAGTTAATGTTTCTGCATTTCTGTTGGAACTTCTACATGTATGCAAGTACACAAATATCATTTAATAAATCACATACTATGTGGGATGTTTCTAATGTTTACTTTTTAATACTTGTGGTCTTTTTTTTTTTTTAATACTTGTGGTTTTTTCCTTAGTAGTTGTGTTTTGAGGAATATGCATAATTGCATAGATATTCAGATTTTCATCTTTCTTTCAGATGTTTTAAGTATTATTTAGGTGTGTTTTGATACCCAGTTATTAATTGAAACCCTTTGTTAAAAACCCCATCCACATCTTTTAGGGACCACAAAGCTGTCGGCCGGCGGCCTTTTGACAAGATGGCTACTCTCCTGGCCTACCTGGGCCCCCCTGAGCATAAACCGGTGGCTGATACACACTGGTCCAGCCTCAATCTCACCAGTTCAAAGTTTGAGGAATTCATGACCAGGTAAAGACTTCTTAAAACAGATGGTGGACTAAGAAAACAAAGGGGATGCTCTCGCCAAAATAAACCCTCTAGCCGACGCTCTGTCTGTCGTACGTGTTCTAACTCACTTCCTAGAGCCGTGATGCAGTAATGAGTTTTTGAGTAATGAGTGAGTTTTTTGGGTTTAAAGAGAAGGAACTTTCCCTTCTGATGATGTATCTTCAAAGTTGGAGGAACTATATCTGCTTTGGGGTGGATTTTGGGGGCTAGCTGTTTTGAAGTATTTTCTAATTAATTAGTGTTTCCTGGTAAATGGAGAAGTATAGAGTTAACATTGCTGCAAGGAAAAGGATCAGGTGACCAGCAAACTAAAAGAAAGTGACCAAGTTTGTTGGATATGAATAGATCTGGCCTCTGTTTAGCTTCTTTTCTCTGGCTAGATGTGTAAAACATCATTTTGTGCTAAATAAAGAGAGAAGACTTTTTTTGTTTGTATTTTTTTTTTCTTTTCAATGGCTGATGTAAAAGTTTCACTAATGTTAACTTGATTGTGTTTGTTTGTCAATAGTTAAGTGCCTAGGCTAGCAGACAGAATTTGTTGACGCTATAGATTTTCCTAATGGCTGTGTGATGTATTTGCATAATGAATGCTGGGTGTTGTGAGAGAACTCTGATGAACTAAAACACGAAAATACTATAAAATCTTTACATTTGTCAAACTGAGGGAGGCTGAGGGATGTAATGCTACATTTCATATTGCTGCATACCGTGACAAATATGTTAAACTCTAGTTTTAGGCTGAAATTTAAGAAAAGCTACCTACTTTTATTACCAAACTGATGATCTAAAGACATAAGACAGAAGAAATTGTGACAGTCTTCCTCAGCATTTTCCTCAGGTTTAGTTCTCAGTGTTCTAAGGATTTTTTTGGTACATTTCTTTAGTGAAATAATCGATGCTTTTAATGTTTTGATCTTCTTAAATCACCCAAAGGGTTCAATAACAACACTGATGCCTTGTTAATGGTATTTGGATTTTGATTAAAGATCATTTTAATGGTAAACATTCAGGAAGTTGGTTAACGCCAGCCTTTCTGTTCAGACACCAGGTTCATGAGAAAGAGGAGTTCAAAGCGCTGAAAACCCTTAACATTTTCTACCAGGCTGGCACCTCCAAGAACGGCAACCCTGTTTTCTACTACGTCACCCGCAGGTGAGATTTCTGAATTGGATGCTCTGCAGTTTGAGATGTTCAGTTCAGGCTGTTTTATTCATCTTCTGCTTCTTAATATGCACTGTTGCAACATTTGTAGTGGAGACTGTGAGGAATGAGCGTGCAGTGCTATGGTGGTCGGATTAATAGAAATGTGTTTTATTTCTACCTTTTGTTGCTTGTTCGCTTGCATGAGTACTTAAACTGTAGCCCATAAAATCTTGCATGGACTTTTCAGTGTTTTTTCAATGTATTGTTGGCTATCAAGGGGATAACAATACTTTTCTCAGCATTAAATATACCAAAGTCTTACTGGAGTGACTTACAAAATTATAATAGTTCTCTACAGCTGCTATTATAACCTAATGTGTGGTTGTGTAGCTACTTAAAATAGGCTGCTCTACCCCAGTGCTTTCACCCAGAACAAAAGGCCTTCGGTCCATAACCAGTGGTCATGAGTTTGACAGTTGCAGTGCTCTTTATTACATGTTGTTTACATTGTTTGAAATAATAAGATGAGTAAAAACAAAGCTTAACGCTGTTGTCGGAAGAAAACCTTGTGTCTTCAAAATGGTAACTTTACAGGAGAAGGGAAAAACTACTTTTAATGCAAGTCAGTGGAACCAGAATTTTTGCCAGTACTTTTTAGGCCATTTCTTTTGGTTCATTCATCATGAAATTTACACACAATGTAAAGAGGAACAGGTTCTTTCAAATGATGTCAAAAATGGAGAAATGAGGCTTTCTTTCGACAGCGGTGATATAAACTACAGATGTCCAGATCCGGTGCAGTGACTTGGGCATCAGAGCCAATAGAAGAGAGTCTTGGTTGTATTAAGCCTGATCTAGTTCCGATCCTTTCTTTCTGTTTTGCGCTGTATTTGCATCGTTTTCATAGAGAAATTTCCCCAGGCTGCTCCAACATCTCAATTTCTGCTGTCTGTTTTAAAGAAGAAAATGAAAGTACAAGTAATATTCTTGCTTGACAACCACTCGCCTTTCATCATATGGCCACCACACCTAAAATGTGAGCACACGAAAGGCTGGACAGTATTATGGCATTCAGGATTATCATGATTAATTGCGTTACAGAAAAGAAAACTGACCTGCTGTATGTTTCCTTGCAAGGGAACATAATTTGTGCTGTTTAATTGGATGTAGTGTTGTGCAGTATTTGTTGAGTAAAAGTAATTTTATTGATAGTTTTTGATAGTATTTTGAAAACAAACCTCAGGAAAACTCAAGAAGTAACTGTGTCATACACTATATATATATATATATATATATATATATATATATATATATATATATATATATATATATATATATATATATATATATATATATCAAGAAAATGTCCTGAAATACAGTGATTACATTTTTTGCCATATCACCCACCCCTTAGAGTCTGTTTTTGCCACCAGAAGCATTAAGAAAATACAGTCCCGCCACAGTCAACAAATTAAAAATAATAAAATAAGTATCTTTTAAAAATAAAATAAAAGTATCTTTGAGAAACATTCCTGCTTAACTGCCAGCCGCATCACTTCTGGTTTAAGGCCGGCATCACCAATAACAACACTTTTTTTAAAATGGCTGCAGTTTACATGAAATTGCAGCATTTTCTCAACATTATGAACTGTGTATTTCGGTAGTTTAAAGACAGGTCAGTTCAGATAAATATCTCTTAATGTATATAATTGATTTTACTCTAATTTTAAAGTGACTTAGCTCGAGCTGGAAGATTTCATCATTTTTATATTGAAGAGTTGTGAAGTGGAAAAATTGAACATAATAACATGGAGCTCTGACAAGTTGCAAATCACTCAGCCCTACCAGCAGCAATCAGGAAGGTCAGTCAAATTAGATCTTACGCTAATATTAAACATATAATATAAAATGCTCGTTTTGAAAAAGTAGGCCATAAACACAACATATCCATCCAGATGCACAGACCATTAATAAGCAGCCTAGTATAATGTGAGTAAATTGTGTGGCTGTTTTATCTACAAAGGTAAGCAGAGATTTGGGCACCTCTGGTTGTGTATAGGTTGTGTCACTATTTGTTTGCTGAATTTAATGTATTTATGGGGAGAAACATTTTAATAATGTAAAATCTTTTATGTTTTTATGTGCTAATGTTTACAGAAAAATGGCATATTTAAGTGAATTCTCTGTAGAGGATGTGTTGCACCATAAAAAATCAGCAAAGTGTGACTAGGGGTGTTCAAACTTGCATAAGACTGTATGCAAACAAAACGATCTGCCCGGTATTGGCCGGTACTTAACATTAATCATATTGAGAAGTAAGAAACTGGACTGGACTAATATAAATGCAGAAATATATGTGGTTAGTATATCCATTACCATCCCAGAAAAGAGATGCTGCTTATAAAGCGTTTAATACAGAGACAAACTATCTGATCATTTAAGTGTTTTTTTTTTTTTTTTAACGTTTTTATTTATTTTAAATTTACCCAATTTAGTTGTCTCCATTTCCACCCACTAGTTAGGAGTCCCCCAGTCACACGATACTATCAATGCTAGGAGGGTGAAGGCTAGCACAGGCTTCCTCCGATACGTGTGAAACGCTGCCACATCTTTTTCGAACTGCTGCTCATGCAACGTCACTGGACAGTCACTGGACAGCCGAACGTGCTCTGAGGAAAGCGCCAACTGCCAGATCTGTTATGTCAGCCACTCGGGAGCCCCCGATTATTAATTAATTAATTTTTTCCGTATTTATAAGGTCCACAGTTCTTCTTATGTATTCTGAGCTGAAGTGGGAAGAAAAGGCTGGATTGAATTGGGGACTGTAAATAAGCGCAGTTCACTGCAGAACTGCTACTGTGTCAGCAGTGGAAAGAGGGCCAGAGACACCATGAGATGAAGCATGATGTCTGCTCTGGAGTAGGAGATGGTGGAGGCGCTTGAAGAGGAACTGCTTGATTTACTGGTTGTGGAGTTCAGAGTTGCTGTAATTGACCCAGAGCTGCCAGCCAAAAAGCTTGACACGGTCCCTCTTGATCCAGAGCTGCTTGAAGCTGTGTGGTTGCTTGGTTTGGTTGTGCTGGAGCTGAGTGTCGTAGTGGTCGAGGTCACTTTGGAGGAGCTGAGATTGGGGGCGTTGTCGGAGCTGATGGTTGTGCTGTGAAAGGTGTCAGAGAAGCTGTCTGGGAAGCTGTTGTTGCTCGTAGTGCTGTTCCTGTTCAGTGAATTATTGCTGTTGTTGTATTGGTCTAATTGAAACGTCAGACAGCAACACATTGAAACGGTCAGAAGCACTAGATACCTGCCCACACTGAGAGACATCTTATTCTTCCTTCAGGCCTGTGTGCCAAAAACAAGAGGTGTTGCCAGTTTTATTATATGGTGTAATTTTATGGTAATTGTTTCTGATTCATAACTTACGGGTTCACTCAATTAAACAGAGGAATTCAGACGAAAGTGAAGACACTAAACTGTAAGTGATCGTGTTGGTGCTTAAGTAAAACACAAGGTATTTTTCATGATTTAAAGTGGATACAGTTACTGTTTTTATACGCATCATTCTGACCAGAGTTCATTCTGCAGGTAATTGGACCTGAAGAAGAAGCTACATCAGATACTGTTAATCGTTTAAAACGGCCTTGAAATGAACATGATGCTGACGACCCAAATAAAGAGAATTCAATTTTTAAAAAATCAACTATTCTCCACAATTTATTACCAACATTTTAAGTGCTCTTGTAGAGAACGATCACCTTAATGGAACTCTGGTTCTAAAATCTGTTTGTTGTTGATTTCTCCTCATTTTTAAGCCATGAATCACATGAACCAGTATTGGTGCTGAGGTTTATTTAAATCTGTGTGATGGCAAAATCAACAATGTACATTCTAAATCACCTTAATATCTGCATCTAAACATCAGTTCTGATATATAAATTAAATTAGCTTTGTCTGTGATTTTTGTACAGTTAACAATAAATAAATGAAGCTCTCATTTTGGCAGAATATGCAGAATATCGCTGCTGTCGGAAGAAAACCTTGTATCTCCATTTTTGACGTTTTTCAGTTTTTTGACATAATTTGAAAATATCCATTATCCTTTACATTGTGTGTAAATTTCATAATGAATGGACTAACAGGAATGACCCAAAATGACCTGGAAATGAGTCCTTTGACTTGCATTAAAAGTAAAGTAGGCTTTTTCTGTCTTATTATTTTGGAGATTAAGGTTTTCAGGACAACAGCGATATGCAGTATGTGGAAGTTACTTTTAATTATATGAAATAAAATTATTACATATTATGTGAGATTAACTGCTGGAAGTAAAAGCAGTGGAACTTCTGCTTCCTCTGAGCTTCAAGCTAAATTTTTAAGCAGATGTTTGAACCTGCATGATTGTGTTAGAACAGTGAAAAGGTGAAATAAGTGAGTGACGTTAAACATGCACTGATTAAAAAAAGTGATGAAGATTAAGTGACATTCAGATAAAATGTATTATTTACATTTTGTAAATTTTATAAATAAATCATCCTGTAATTCTATATTATTGAGTACAGAATCTACATTACAGATCGTGTGCTGTGGAGGCTCACCTGTGCTTATGTCCTCACACTGAAGGCAGATGATATGAGCTCTGTTCTGCTCAGTCTGGACAAATATGTGGCATTTTATACAGAGACTGACGTCATGTCACATGACGTGTGCTGTTTTTCCTTTGGAAATGGGCTCTTGAGCTGGTATCGGGCTGATTTTGGTGAAACAAAGTAGGTTTTGATTTGATTAGAGTCTTTTGTTTGTGTTTTGCATTGGAAGATCACCAGAGTTTTTCCCCAGCTGTCTCTTGCTCTGCTGACTTACTTAAGCTAGAAGAGGCTCAGCCTGTTCACTACACTACATTTCTGCCTGGTGATGGGCAGCCTGTGTAGCTATATGGGCCTGTTTTATTGGAAGAATCATTAACTTAGTATTGATGCTGTAATCCAGAGCTATAAAAATGCATCAGTGCTTCTGAAAGTGCAGATTCAACTTATGGATTGGCAATAATGTGTTATTCTTTGCTTAGAATTGAGATCACAGTGTTCATGATTTTTAAATATTTTTAATGAATATTTTAATTATTTTTTTTACTTTTTTATGGCAGGTTTTTGGGTTTACTAAGTTTTTACATAACAAAACAAGAGTTCAGAGATCAATGTTAAACAGCTATTACAAACGTACAGTGGGGTCCAGAAGTCTTGATCTTGGCATAGGCTGACTTAAAGGGCCCATACCTTGTAAATCTGGAATATCTTTCATTTAAACCTGACAGTAAAGGTTCAATTAAATGCAAAGGTTTATAATTTTGAAAAATGGAAAAAAGAAAAAAGTGCTTTGGTGCAAAAAGGTCAAATTTTGTAGTTTTTCGAGTCTTATATCTACCATTTGAAGATTGTTCACTCTGACCTACTCATCAGCGAGTTTGCTTCAAACTTGTGCAAAGGGGGGCATACAGTATCAAATACTAAAAAATTCTGAAATTCATGCCAAAAAATTAACAAATTAAACTTCTCATGCATTGCTGATAATATAATTTTTTATATAATATTTTTTAATGCTTTGTTGACATTTTTAATGTATCTTGCGTGTGCGTGTGTGTGCGTGTGTGTGTGTGTGTGTGCATATATATATATATATATATATATAATATACACTGCTAAAGGGAACACTTAAACAACACAATATAACTCCAAGTAAATCAAACTTCTGTGAAATCAAACTGTCCACTTAGGAAACAACACTGATTGACAATCAATTTCACAGCTCTTGTGCAAATGGAACAGACAACAGGTGGAAATTATTGGCAATTAGCAAGACACACTCAGTAAAGGAGTGGTTCTGCAGGTGGGACCACAGACCACTTCTCAGTACCTTTCTGCTTTCTGGATGATGTTTTGGTCACTTTTGAAAGTTGGTGGTGCTTTCACACTCGTGGTAGCAGGAGACTCTACAACCCACACAAGGGGCTCAGGTAGTGCGGCTCATCCAGGATGGCACATCAATGCGAGCTGTGGCAAGAAGGTTTGCTGTGTCTGTCAGCGTAGCGTCCAGAGGCTGGAGGCACTACCAGGAGACAGGTAGACGTGGAGGAGGCCGTAGGAGGAGCAGCAGGACCGCTACCTCTGCCTTTGTGCAAGGAGGAACAGGAGGAGCACTGCCAGAGCCCTGCAAAATGACCTCCAGCAGGCCACAAATGTGCATGTGTCTGCACAAACGGTTAGAAACCGACTCCATGAGGATGGTTTGAGGGCCCGACGTCCACAAATGGGGATTGTGCTCACAGCCCAACACCGTGCAGGACGCTTGGCATTTGCCAGAGAACACCGGGATTGGCAAATTCGCCACTGGCGCCCTGTGATCTTCACAGATGAAAGCAGGTTCACACTGAGCACATGTGACAGATGTGACAGAGTCTGGAGACGCCGTGGAGAGCGATCTGCTGCCTGCAACATCCTTCAGCATGACCGGTTTGGCAGTGGGTCAGTAATGGTGTGGGGTGGCATTTCTTTGGAGGGCCGCACAGCCCTCCATGTGCTCGCCAGAGGTAGCCTGACTGCCATTAGGTACCGAGATGAGATCCTCAGACCCTTTGTGAGACCATATGCTGGTGCGGTTGGCCCTGGGTTCCTCCTAATGCAGGACAGTGCTAGACCTCATGTGGCTGGAGTGTGTCAGCAGTTCCTGCAAGATGAAGGCATTGAAGCTATGGACAGGCCCGCCCTTTCCCCAGACCTGAATCCGATTGAGCATCTGGGACATCATGTCTCGCTCCATCCACCAACGCCACGTTGCAGCACAGACTGTCCAGGAGTTGGCGGATGCTTTAGTCCAGGTCTGGGAGGAGATCCCTCAGGAGACCATCCGCCACCTCATCAGGAGCTTCCCAGGCGTTGTAGGGAGGTCATACAGGCACGTGGAGGCCACACACAACACTGAGCCTCATTTTGACTTGTTTTAAGGACATCACATCAAAGTTGGATCAGCCTGTCGTGTGTTTTTCCACTTTAATTTTGTGTGTGACTTTGTTGTCGGCACATTCAACTTTGTACAGAACAAAGTATTCAATGAGAATATTTCATTCATTCAGATCTAGGATGTGTTATTTGAGTGTTCCCTTTATTTTTTTGAGCAGTGTACAACACGTTCCAAATTATTATGCAAATGATATTTTTCCCTGATTTTCCTAAATGGTCGATGCAAATGAGTCAGTATAATAAGTCATCACCCGTTCATAGTATAAATTGAATTTTATTGAACAAACCTCCCAATGATAACAGTATATTCTTCAAAAATAAAAAAAACTCAAAATGTATTGTTCCGAATTATTATGCACAGCAGAGTTTCAAAACATTTTATAGGTTGTAA